>NC_056734.1:828933427-829078427 GCF_019279795.1 Protopterus annectens
TGGCTTGGGGTTTTTTTTTTTATTTTTATTATAATTGTTTATTTGGGGGTTTTCTGTTTAATTTTTTTTTATTTGTTGTTTTTTGGGGTTTTGTATTTATTTTGCTTATATAATTGCTGTTGTATATTGGCTTGGGTCATGGCTATACTGTTCTATATATATTGCTGTTATTATAATTGTTGTATATTGGCTTGGGTCATGTATTAATTGTTCTATATATTGCTGTTATTATAATTGTTGTATATTGGCTTGGGTCATGGCTGTACTGTTCTATATATTGCTGTTATTATAATTGTTGTATATTGGCTTGGGTCATGGCTGTACTGTTCTATATATTGCTGTTATTATAATTGTTGTACATTGGCTTGGGTCATGGCTGTACTGTTCTATATATTGCTGTTATTATAATTGTTGTATATTGGCTTGGGTCATGGCTGTACTGTTCTATATATTGCTGTTATTATAATTGTTGTATATTGGCTTGGGTCATGGCTGTACTGTTCTATATATTGCTGTTATTATAATTGTTGTACATTGGCTTGGGTCATGGCTGTACTGTTCTATATATTGCTGTTATTATAATTGTTGTATATTGGCTTGGGTCATGGCTGTACTGTTCTATATATTGCTGTTATTATAATTGTTGTATATTGGCTTGGGTCATGGCTGTACTGTTCTATATATTGCTGTTATTATAATTGTTGTATATTGGCTTGGGTCATGGCTGTACTCTTCTATATATTGCTGTTATTATAATTGATGTATATTAGCTTGGCTCATGGCTGTACTGTTGTATATATTGCTGTTATTATAGTTGTTGTATATTGGCTGGGGTCATTGCTGTACTGTTCAATTTATTGCTGTTATTATAATTGTTGTTTATTGGCTTGGGTCATGGCTGTACTGTTTTATATATTGCTGTTATTATAATTGTTGTATATTGGCTTGGTCATGGCTGTACTGTTCTATATATTGCTGTTATTATAATTGTTGTATATTGGCTTGGGTCATGGCTGTACTGTTCTATATATTGCTGTTATTATAATTGTTGTATATTGGCTTGGGTCATGGCTGTACTGTTCTATATATTGCTGTTATTATAATTGTTGTATATTGGCTTGGGTCATGGCTGTACTGTTCTATATATTGCTGTTATTATAATTGTTGTATATTGGCTTGGGTCATGGCTGTACTGTTCTATATATTGCTGTTATTATAATTGTTGTATATTGGCTTGGGTCATGGCTGTACTGTTCTATATATTGCTGTTATTATAATTGTTGTATATTGGCTCAGGTCATGGCTGTACTGTTCTATATATTGCTGTTATTATAATTGTTGTATATTGGCTTGGGTCATGGCTGTACTGTTCTATATATTGCTGTTATAATTGTTGTACATTGGCTTGGGTCATGGCTGTACTGTTCTATATATTGCTGTTATTATAATTGTTGTACATTGGCTTGGGTCATGGCTGTACTGTTCTATATATTGCTGTTATTATAATTGTTGTATATTGGCTTGGGTCATGGCTGTACTGTTCTATATATTGCTGTTATTATAATTGTTGTATATTGGCTTGGGTCATGGCTGTACTGTTCTATATATTGCTGTTATTATAATTGTTGTATATTGGCTTGGGTCATGGCTGTACTGTTCTATATATTGCTGTTATTATAATTGTTGTATATTGGCTTGGGTCATGGCTGTACTGTTCTATATATTGCTGTTATTATAATTGTTGTATATTGGCTTGGGTCATGGCTGTACTGTTCTATATATTGCTGTTATTATAATTGTTGTATATTGGCTTGGGTCATGGCTGTACTGTTCTATATATTGCTGTTATTATAATTGTTGTATATTGGCTTGGGTCATGGCTGTACTGTTCTATATATTGCTGTTATTATAATTGTTGTATATTGGCTTGGGTCATGGCTGTACTGTTCTATATATTGCTGTTATTATAATTGTTGTATATTGGCTTGGGTCATGGCTGTACTGTTCTATATATTGCTGTTATTATAATTGTTGTATATTGGCTTGGGTCATGGCTGTACTGTTCTATATATTGCTGTTATTATAATTGTTGTATATTGGCTTGGGTCATGGCTGTACTGTTCTATATATTGCTGTTATTATAATTGTTGTATATTGGCTTGGGTCATGGCTGTACTGTTCTATATACTGCTGTTATTTTAATTGCTGTAGATTGGCTTGTTTCATGGCTGTAGTGTTCTATATATTGCTGTCATTATAATTATTGTATATTGGCATGACTGTACTATTCTAAATATTGCTGTTATTATAAAAGTTGTATATTGGCTTGGGTCATGGCTGTACTGTTCTATATATTGCTGTTATTATAATTGTTGTATATTGGCTTGGGTCATCGCTGTACTGTTCTATATATTGCTGTTATTATAATTGTTGTATATTGGCTTGGGTCATGGCTGTACTGTTCTATATATTGCTGTTATTATAATTGTTGTACATTGGCTTGGGTCATGGCTGTACTGTTCTATATATTGCTGTTATTATAATTGTTGTATATTGGCTTGGGTCATGGCTGTACTGTTCTATATATTGCTGTTATTATAATTGTTGTATATTGGCTTGGGTCATGGCTGTACTGTTCTATATATTGCTGTTATTATAATTGTTGTATATTGGCTTGGGTCAAGGCTGTACTGTTCTATATATTGCTGTTATTATAATTGTTATACATTGGCTTGTGTCATGGCTGTACTGTTCTATATATTGCTAGTATTATAATTGTTGTATATTGGCTTGGGTCATGGCTGTACTGTTCTATATATTGCTGTTATTATAATTGTTGTATATTGGCTTGGGTCATGGCTGTACTGTTCTATATATTGCTGTTATTATAATTGTTGTATATTGGCTTGGGTCATGGCTGTTCTGTTCTATATATTGCTATTATTATAATTGTTGTATATTGGCTTGGGTCATGGCTGTACTGTTCTATATATTGCTGTTATTATAATTGTTGTATATTGGCTTGGGTCATGGCTGCACTGTTCTGTATATTGCTGTTATTATATTTCTTATATATTGGCTCGGGTCATGGCTGTACTGTTCTATATATTGCTGTTATTATAATTGTTGTATATTGGCTTGGGTCATGGCTGTACTGTTCTATATATTGCTGTTATTATAATTGTTGTATATTGGCTTGGGTCATGGCTGTACTGTTCTATATATTGCTGTTATTATAATTGTTGTATATTGGCTTGGGTCATGGCTGTACTGTTCTATATATTGCTGTTATTATAGTTGTTGTATATTGGCTTGGGTCATGGCTGTACTGTTCTATATATTGCTGTTATTATAATTGTTTATTGGCTTGGGTCATGGCTGTACTGTTCTATATATTGCTGTTATTATAATAGTTGTATATTGGCTTGGGTCATGGCTGTACTGTTCTATATATTGCTGTTATTATAATTGTTGTATATTGGCTTGGGTCATGGCTGTACTGTTCTATATATTGCTGTTATTATAATTGTTGTATATTGACTTGGGTCATGGCTGTACTGTTCTATATATTGCTGTTATTATAATTGTTGTATATTGGCTTGGGTCATGGCTGTACTGTTCTATATATTGCTATTATTATAATTGCTGTATATTGGCTTGGGTCATGGCTGTACTATTCTATATATTGCTGTTATTATAATTGTTGTACATTGGCTTGGGTCATGGCTGTACTGTTCTATATATTGCTGTTATTATAATTGTTGTATATTGGCTTGGGTCATGGCTGTACTGTTCTATATATTGCTGTTATTATAATTGTTGTATATTGGCTTGGGTCATGGCTGTACTGTTCTATATATTGCTGTTATTATAATTGTTGTATATTGGCTTGGGTCATGGCTGTACTGTTCTATATATTGCTGTTATTATAATTGTTGTATATTGGCTTGGGTCATGGCTGTACTGTTCTATATATTGCTGTTATTATAATTGTTGTATATTGGCTTGGGTCATGGCTGTACTGTTCTATATATTGCTGTTATTATAATTGTTGTATATTGGCTTGGGTCATGGCTGTACTGTTCTATATATTGCTGTTATTAAAATTGTTGTATATTGGCTTGGGTCATGGCTGTACTGTTCTATATATTGCTGTTATTATAATTGTTGTATATTGGCTTGAGTCATGGCTGTACTGTTCTATATATTGCTGTTATTATAATTGTTGTATATTGGCTTGGGTCATGGCTGTACTGTTCTATATATTGCTGTTATTATAATTGTTGTATATTGGCTTGGGTCATGGCTGTACTGTTCTATATATTGCTGTTATTACAATTGTTGTATATTGGCTTGGGTCATGGCTGTACTGTTCTATATATTGCTGTTATTATAATTGTTGTATATTGGCTTGGGTCATGGCTGTACTGTTCTATATATTGCTGTTATTATAATTGTTGTATATTGGCTTGGGTCATGGCTGTACTGTTCTATATATTGCTGTTATTATAATTCTTGTATATTGGCTTGGGTCATGGCTGTACTGTTCTATATATTGCTGTTATTATAATTGTTGTATATTGGCTTGGGTCATGGCTGTACTGTTCTATATATTGCTGTTATTATAATTGTTGTATATTGGCTTGGGTCATGGCTGTACTGTTCTATATATTGCTGTTATTATAATAGTTCTATATTGGCTTGGGTCATGGCTGTACTGTTCTATATATTGCTATTATTATAATTGTTGTATATTGGCTTGGGTCATGGCTGTACTGTTCTATATATTGCTGTTATTATAATTGTTGTCCATTGGCTAGGGTCATGGCTGTACTTCTCTATATATTGCTGTTATTATAATTGTTGTATATTGGAGTGGGTCATGGCTGTACTGTTCTATATATTGCTGTTATTATAATTGTTGTATATTGGCTTGGGTCATGGCTGTACTGTTCTATATATTGCTGTTATTATAATTGTTGTATATTGGCTTGGGTCATGGCTGTACTGTTCTATATATTGCTGTTATTATAATTGTTGTATATTGGCTTGGGTCATGGCTGTACTGTTCTATATATTGCTGTTATTATAATTGTTGTATATTGGCTTGGGTCATGGCTGTACTGTTCTATATATTGCTGTTATTATAATTGTTGCATATTGGCTTGGGTCATGGCTGTACTGTTCTATATATTGCTGTTATTATAATTGTTGTATATTGGCTCGGGTCATGGCTGTACTGTTCTATATATTGCTGTTATTATAATTGTTGTATATTGGCTAGTTCATGGCTGTACTGTTCTATATATTGCTGTTATTATAATTGTTGTATATTGGCTTGGGTCATGGCTGTACTGTTCTATATATTGCTGTTATTATAATTGTTGTATATTGGCTTGGGTCATGGCTGTACTGTTCTATATATTGCTGTTATTATAATTGTTGTATATTGGCTTGGGTCATGGCTGTACTGTTCTATATATTGCTGTTATTATAATTGTTGTATATTGGCTTGGGTCATGGCTGTACTGTTCTATATATTGCTATTATTATAATTGTTGTATATTGGCTTGGGTCATGGCTGTACTGTTCTATATATTGCTGTTATTATAATTGTTGGATATTGGCTTGGGTCATGACTGTACTGTTCTATATATTGCTGTTATTATATTTGTTGTATGTTGGCTTGGGTCATGGCTGTACTGTTCTATATATTGCTGTTATTATAATTGTTGTATATTGGCTTGGGTCATGGCTGTACTGTTCTATATATTGCTGTTATTATAATTGATGTCCATTGTCTAGGGTCATGGCTGTACTGTTCTATATATTGCTGTTATTATAATTGTTGTATATTGGCTTGGGTCATGGCTGTACTGTTCTATATATTGCTGTTATTATAATTGTTGTATATTGGCTTGGGTCATGGCTGTACTGTTCTATATATTGCTGTTATTATAACTGTTGTATATTGGCTCGGGTCATGGCTGTACTGTTCTATATATTGCTGTTATTATAATTGTTGTATATTGGCTTGGGTCATGGCTGTACTGTTCTATATATTGCTGTTATTATAATTGTTGTATATTGGCTTGGGTCATGGCTGTACTGTTCTATATATTGCTGTTATTATAATTGTTGTATATTGGCTTGGGTCATGGCTGTACTGTTCTATATATTGCTGTTATTATAATTGTTGTATATTGGCTTGGGTCATGGCTGTACTGTTCTATATATTGCTGTTATTATAATTGTTGTATATTGGCTTGGGTCATGGCTGTACTGTTCTATATATTGCTGTTATAATTGTTGTATATTGGCTTGGGTCATGGCTGTACTGTTCTATATATTGCTGTTATTATAATTGTTGTATATTGGCTTGGGTCATGGCTGTACTGTTCTATATATTGCTGTTATTATAATTGTTGTATATTGGCTTGGGTCATGGCTGTACTGTTCTATATATTGCTGTTATTATAATTGTTGTACATTGGCTTGGGTCATGGCTGTACTGTTCTATATATTGCTGTTATTATAATTGTTGTTTATTGCCTTGGGTCACGGCTGTACTGTTTTATATATTGCTGTTAATATAATTGTTGTATTTTGGCTTGGGTCATGGCTGTACTGTTCTATATATTGCTTTTATTATAATTGCTGTACATTGGCTTGGGTCATGGCTGTACTGTTCTATATATTGCTGTTATTATAATTGTTGTATATTGGCTCGGGTCATGGCTGTACTGTTCTATATATTGCTGTTATTATAATTGTTGTATATTGGCTTGGGTCATGGCTGTACTGTTCTATATATTGCTGTTATTATAATTGTTGTATATTGGCTTGGGTCATGGCTGTACTGTTCTATATATTGCTGCTATTATAATTGTTGTATATTGGCTTGGGTCATGGCTGTACTGTTCTATATATTGCTGTTATTATAATTGTTGTATATTGGCTTGGATCATGGCTGCACTGTTTTATATATTGCTGGTATTAAAATTGTTGTATATTGGCTTGGTCATGGCTGTACTGTTCTATATATTGCTGTTATTATAATTGTTGTATATTGGCTTGGGTCATGGCTGTACTGTTCTATATATTGCTGTTATTATAATTGTTGTATATTGGCTTGGGTCATGGCTGTACTGTTCTATATATTGCTGTTATTATAATTGTTGTATATTGGCTCGGGTCATGGCTGTACTGTTCTATATATTGCTGTTATTATAATTGTTGTATATTGGCTTAGGTCATGGCTGTACTGTTCTATATATTGCTGTTATGATAATTGTTGTATATTGGCTTGGGTCATGGCTGTACTGTTCTATATATTGCTGTTATTATAATAGTTGTATATTGGCTTGGGGCATGGCTGTACTGTTCTATATATTGCTGTTATTATAATTGTTGTATATTGGCTTGGGTCATGGCTGTACTGTTCTATATATTGCTGTTATTATAATTGTTGTATATTGGCTTGGGTCATGGCTGTACTGTTCTATATATTGCTGTTATTATAATTGTTGTATATTGGCTTGGGTCATGGCTGTACTGTTCTATATATTGCTGTTATTATAATTGTTGTATACTGGCTTGGGTCATGGCTGTACTGTTCTATATATTGCTGTTATTATAATTGTTGTATATTGGCTTGGGTCATGGTTGTACTGTTCTATATATTGCTGTAATTATAATTGTTGTATATTGGCACGGGTCATGGCTGTACTGTTCTATATATTGCTGTTATTATAGGTGTTGTATTCTGGCTTGGGTCAGTGCTGTACTGTTCTATATATTGCTGTTATTATAATTGTTGTATATTGGCTTGGGTCATGGCTGTACTGTTCTATATATTGCTGTTATTATAATTGTTGTATATTGGCTTGGGTCATGGCTGTACTGTTCTATATATTGCTGTTATTATAATTGTTGTATATTGGCTTGGAACATGTCTGTACTGTTCTATATATTGCTGTAATTATAATTGTTGTATATTGGCTTGGGTCATGGCTGTACTGTTCTATATATTGCTGCTATTATAATTGTTGTATATTGGCTTGGGTCATGGCTGTACTGTTCTATATATTGCTGTTATTATAATTGTTGTATATTGGCTTGGGTCATGGCTGTACTGTTCTATATATTGCTGTTATTATAATTGTTGTATATTGGCTTGGGTCATGGCTGTACTGTTCTATATATTGCTGTTATTATAATTGTTGTATATTGGCTTGGGTCATGGCTGTACTGTTCTATATATTGCTGTTATTATAATTGCTATATATTGGCTTGGGTCTTGCCTGTACTGTTCTATATATTGCTTTTACTATAATTGTTGTACATTGGCTTGGGTCATGGCTGTACTGTTCTATATATTGCTGTTATTATAATTGTTGTATATTGGCTTGGGTCATGGCTGTACTGTTCTATATATTGCTGTTATTATAATTGTTGTATATTGGCTTGGGTCATGGCTGTACTGTTCTATATATTGCTGTTATTATAATTGTTGTATATTGGCTTGGGTCATGGCTGTACTGTTCTATATATTGCGGTTATTATAACTGTTGTATATTGGCTCAAGTTATGGCTGTACTCTTCTATATATTGCTGTTATTATAATTGTTGTATGTTAGCTTGGCTCATGTCTGTACTGTTTTATATATTGCTGATATTATAATTGTTGTATATTGGCTTGGGTCATGGCTGTACTGTTCTATATATTGCTGTTATTATACTTGTTGTACATTTGCTTGGGTCTTGGCTGTACTGTTCTACATATTGCTGTTATTATAATTGTTGTTTATTGGCTTGGGTCATGGCTGTACTTTTCTATATATTGCTGTTATTATAATTGTTATATATTGGCTTGGGTCATTGCTGCACTGTTCTATATATTGCTGTTATTTTAATTGTTATATATTGGCTTGGGTCATGGCTGAACTGTTCTATATATTGCTGTTATTATAATTGTTGTATACTGGTGCGAGTCATGGCTGTACTGTTCTATATATTGCTGTTATTATAATTGTTGTATATTGGCTTGGGTCATGGCTGTACTGTTCTATATATTGCTGTTATTATAATTGTTGTATATTGGCTTGGGTCATGGCTGTACTGTTCTATATATTGCTGTTATTATAATTGTTGTATATTGGCTTGGGTCATGGCTGTACTGTTCTATATATTGCTGTTATTATAATTGTTGTATATTGGCTTGGGTCATGGCTATACTGTTCTATATATTGCTGTTATTACAATTGTTGTATATTGGCTTGGGTCATGGCTGTACTGTTCTATATATTGCTGTTATTATAATTGTTGGATACTGGCTTGCGTCATGACTGTACTGTTCTATATATTGCTGTTATTATAATTGTTGTATATTGGCTAGGGTCATGGCTGTACTGTTCTATATATTGCTGTTATGATAATTGTTGTATATTGGCTTGGGTCATGGCTGTACTGTTCTATATATTGCTGTTATGATAATTGTTGTATGTTGGCTTGGGTCATGGCTGTACTGTTCTATATATTGCTGTTATTATAATTGTTGTATATTGGCTTGGGTCATGGCTGTACTGTTCTATATATTGCTGTTATTATAATTGTTGTATATTGGCTTGGGTCACTGCTGTACTGTTCTATATATTGCTGTTATTATAATTGTTGTATATTGGCTAGGGTCATGGCTATGCTGTTCTATATATTGCTGTTATTATAATTGTTGTACATTGGATTGGGTCATGGCTGTACTGTTCTATATATTGCTGTTATTATAACTGTTGTATATTGGCTTGGGTCATGGCTGTACTGTTCTATATATTGCTGTTATTATAATTCTTGTTCATTGGCTTGGGTCATGGCTGTACTGTTCTATATATTGCTGTTATTATAATTGTTGTATATTGGCTTGGGTCATGGCTGTACTGTTCTATATATTGCTGTTATTATAATTGTTGTACATTGGCTTGGGTCATGGCTGTACTGTTCTATATATCACTGTTATTATAATGGTTGTATATTGGCTTGGGTTATGGCTGTACTGTTCTATATATTGCTGTTATGATAATTGTTGCATATTGGCTTGGGTCATGGCTGTACTGTTCTATATATTGCTGTTATTATAATTGTTGTATATTGGCTTGGGTCATGGCTGTACTGTTCTATATATTGCTGTTATTATAATTGTTGTTTATTGGCTTGGGTCATTGCTGTACTGTTCTATATATTGCTGTTATTATAATTGTTGTATATTGGCTTGGGTCATGGCTGTACTGTTCTATATATTTTGCTGCTATTATAATTGTTGTATATTGGCTTGGGTCATAGCTGTACTGTTCTATATATTGCTGTTATTATAATTGTTGTATTTTGGCTTGGGTCATGGCTGTACTGTTCTATATATTGCTGTTATTATAAATGTTGTACATTGGCTAGGGTCATGGCTGTACTGTTCTATAAACTGCTGTTATTTTAATTGTTGTATATTGGCTTGGGTCATGGCTGTAGTGTTCCATATATTGCTGTTATTATAATTGTTGTATATTGGCTTGGGTCATGGCTGTACTGTTCTATATATTGCTGTTATTATAATTGTTGTATATTGGCTTGGGTCATGTCTGTACTGTTCTCTATATTGCTGTTATTATAATTGTTGTATATTGGCTTGGGTCATGTCTGTACTGTTCCATATATTGCTGTTATTATAATTGTATATTGGCTTGGGTCATGGCTGTACTGTTCTATATATTGCTGTTATTATAATTGTTATATATTGGCTTGGGTCATGGCTGTACTGTTCTATATATTGCTGTTATTATAATTGTTGTATATTGGCTTGGGTCATGGCTGTACTGTTCTATATATTGCTGTTATTATAATTGTTGTATATTGGCTTGGGTCATGGCTGTACTGTTCTATATATTGCTGTTATTATATTTGTTGTGTATTGGCTTGGGTCATGGCTGTACTGTTCTATATATTGCTGTTATTATATTTGTTGTATATTGGCTTGGGTCATGGCTGTACTGTTCTATATATTGCTGTTATTATAATTGTTGTATATTGGCTTGGGTCATGGCTGTACTGTTCTATATATTGCTGTTACTATGATTGTTGTATATTGGCTTGGGTCATGGCTGTACTGTTCTATATATTGCTGTTATTATAACTGTTGTATATTGGCTTGGGTCATGGCCGTACTGTTCTATATATTGCTGTTATTATAATTGTTGTATATTGGCATGGGTCATGGCTGTACTGTTCTATATATTGCTGTTATTATAATTGTTGTATATTGGCTTGGGTCATGGCTGTACTGTTCTATATATTGCTGTTATTATAATTGTTGTATATTGGCTTGGGTCATGGCTGTACTGTTCTATATATTGCTGTTATTATAATTGTTGTATATTGGCTTGGGTCATGGCTGTACTGTTCTATATATTGCTGTTATTATAATTGTTGTATATTGGCTTGGGTCATGGCTGTACTGTTCTATATATTGCTGTTATTATAATTGTTGTACATTGGCTTGGGTCATGGCTGTACTGTTCTATATATTGCTGTTATTATAATTGTTGTATATTGGCTTGGGTCATGGCTGTACTGTTCTATATATTGCTGTTATTATAATTGTTGTATATTGGCTTGGGTCATGGCTGTACTGTTCTATATATTGCTGTTATTATAATTGTTGTATATTGGCTTGGGTCATGGCTGTACTGTTCTATATATTGCTGTTATTATAATTGTTGTATATTGGCTTGGGTCATGGCTGTACTGTTCTATATATTGCTGTTATTATAATTGTTGTACATTGGCTTGGGTCATGGCTGTACTGTTCTATATATTGCTGTTATTATAATTGTTGTATATTGGCTTGGGTCATGGCTGTATTGTTCTATATATTGCTATTATAATTGTTGTATATTGGCTTGGGTCATGGCTGTACTGTTCTATATATTGCTGTTATTATAATTGTTGTATATTGGCTTGGGTCATGGCTGTACTGTTCTATATATTGCTGTTATTATAATTGTTGTATATTGGCTTGGGTCATGGCTGTACTGTTCTATATATTGCTGTTATTATAATTGTTGTATATTGGCTTGGGTCATGGCTGTACTGTTCTATATATTGCTGTTATTATAATTGTTGTATATTGGCTTGGGTCATGGCTGTACTGTTCTATATATTGCTGTTATTTTAATTGTTGTATATTGGCTTGGGTCATGGCTGTACTGTTCTATATATTGCTGTTATTATAATTGTTGTATATTGGCTTGGGTCATGGCTGTACTGTTCTATATATTGCTGTTATTATAATTGTTGTATATTGGCTTGGGTCATGGCTGTACTGTTCTATATATTGCTGTTATTATAATTGTTGTATATTGGCTTGGGTCATGGCTGTACTGTTCTATATATTGCTGTTATTATAATTGTTGTATATTGGCTTGGGTCATGGCTGTACTGTTCTATATATTGCTGTTATTATAATTGTTGTATATTGGCTTGGGTCATGGCTGTACTGTTCTATATATTGCTGTTATTATATTTGTTGTATATTGGGTCATGGCTGTACTGTTCTATACATTGCTGTTATTGTAATTGTTGTATATTGGCTTGGGTCATGGCTGTATTGCTCTATATATTGCTGTTGTTATAGTTGTATATTGTCTTGGGTCATGGCTGCACGGTTCTACATATTGCTGTTATTATAATTGTTGTATATTGGCTCAGGTCATGCCTGTACTGTTCTATATATTGCTGTTGTTATAATTGTTGTATATTGGCGTGGGGCATGGCTGTACTGTTCTATATATTGCTGTTATTATAATTGTTGTACATTGGCTTGGGTCATGGCTGTACTGTTCTATATATTGCTGTTATTATAATTGTTGTATATTGGCTTGGGTCATGGCTGTACTGTTCTATATATTGCTGTTATGATAATTGTTGTACATTGGCTTGGGTCATGGCTGTACTGTTCTATATATTGCTGTTATTATAATTGTTGTATATTGGCTTGGGTCATGGCTGTACTGTTCTATATATTGCTGTTATTATAATTGTTGAATATTGGCTTGGGTCATGGCTGTACTGTTCTATATATTGCTGTTATTATAATTGTTGTATACTGGCTTGGGTCAGGGCTGTACTGTTCTATATATTGCTGTACTGTTCTATTTATTGCTGTTATTATAATTATTGTATATTGGCTTGGGTCATGGCTGTACTCTTCTATATATTGCTGTTATTATAATTGTTGTATATTGGCTTGGGTCATGGTTGTACTGTTCTATATATTGCTGTTATTATAAATGTTGTATATTGGCTTGGGTCATGGCTGTACTGTTCTATATATTGCTGTTATTATAATTGTTGTACATTGGCTTGGGTCATGGCTGTACTGTTCTATATATTGCTGTTATTATAATTGTTGTATATTGGCTTGGGTCATGGCTGTACTGTTCTATATATTGCTGTTATTATAATTGTTGTATATTGGCTTGGGTCATGGCTGTACTGTTCTATATATTGCTGTTATTATAATTGTTGTATATTGGCTTGGGTCATGGCTGTACTGTTCTATATATTGCTGTTATTATAATTGTTGTATATTGGCTTGGGTCATGGCTGTACTGTTCTATATATTGCTGTTATTATAATTGTTGTATATTGGCTTGGGTCATGGCTGTACTGTTCTATATATTGCTGTTATTATAATTGTTGTATATTGGCATGGGTCATGGCTGTACTGTTCTATATATTGCTGTTATTATAATTGTTGTATATTGGCTTGGGTCATGGCTGTACTGTTCTATATATTGCTGTTATTATAATTGTTGTACATTGGCTTGGGTCATGGCTGTACTGTTCTATATATTGCTGTTATTATAATTGTTGTATATTGGCTTGGGTCATGGCTGTACTGTTCTATATATTGCTGTTATTATAATTGTTGTATATTGGCTTGGGTCATGGCTGTACTGTTCTATATATTGCTGTTATTATAATTGTTGTATATTGGCGTGGGTCATGGCCGTACTGTTCTATATATTGCTGTTATTATAATTGTTGTATATTGCTGTACTGTTCTATATATTGCTGTTATTATAATTGTTGTATATTGGCGTGGGTCATGGCTGTACTGTTCTATATATTGCTGTTATTATAATTGATGTATATTGGCTTGGGTCATGGGTGTACTGTTCTATATATTGCTGTTATTATAATTGTTGTATATTGGAGTGGGTCATGGCTGTACTGTTCTATATATTGCTGTTATTATAATTGTTGTATATTGGCTTGGGTCATGGCTGTACTGTTCTATATATTGCTGTTATTATAATTGTTGTATATTGGCTTGGGTCATGGCTGTACTGTTCTATATATTGCTGTTATTATAATTGTTGTATATTGGCTTGGGTCATGGCTGTACTGTTCTATATATTGCTGTTATTATAATTGTTGTATATTGGCTCAGATCATGGCTGTACTGTTCTATATATTGCTGTTATTATAATTGTTGTGTATTGGCTTGGGTCATGGCTGTACTGTTCTATATATTGCTGTTATTATAATTGTTGTACATTGGCTTGGGTCATGGCTGTACTGTTTTATATATTGCTGTTATTATAAGTGTTGTACATTGACGTGGCTCATGGCTGTACTGTTCTATATATTGCTGTTATTATAATTGTTGTATATTGGCGTGGGTCATGGCTGTACTGTTCTATATATTGCTGTTATTATAATTGTTGTATATTGGCACGGGTCATGGCTGTACTGTTCTATATATTGCTGTTATTATAATTGTTGTATATTGGCTTGGGTCATGGCTGTACTGTTCTATATATTGCTGTTATTATAATTGTTGTATATTGGCTTGGGTCATGGCTGTACTCTTCTATATATTGCTGTTATTATAATAATTGTATATTGGCTCGAGTCATGGCTGTACTGTTCTATATATTGCTGTTATTATAATTGTTGTATATTGGCTCGGGTCATGGCTGTACTGTTCTATATATTGCTGTTATTATAATTGTTGTATATTGGCTCGGGTCATGGCTGTACTGTTCTATATATTGCTGTTATTATAATTGTTGTATATTGGCTCAGGTCATGGCTATACTGTTCTATATATTGCTGTTATTACAATTGTGTATATTGGCTTGGGTCATGGCTGTACTGTTCTATATATTGCTGTTATGATAATTGTTGTATGTTGGCTTGGGTCATGGCTGTACTGTTCTATATATTGCTGCTATAATTGTTGCATACTGGCGCGAGTCATGTCTCTACTGTTCTATATATTGCTGTTATTATAATTGTTGTATATTGGTGCGGGTCAAGGCAGTACTGTTCTGTATATTGCTGTTATTATAATTGTTGGATACTGGCTTGCGTCATGACTGTACTGTTCTATATATTGCTGTTATTATAATAGTTGTATATTGGCTTGGGTCATGGCTATACTGTTCTATATATTGCTGTTATTATAATTGTTGTACATTGGATTAGGTCATGGCTGTACTGTTCTATATATTGCTGTTATTATAATTGTTGTATATTGGCTCAGGTCATGGCTGTACTGTTCTATATATTGCTGTTATTATAATTGTTGTATATTGGCTTGGGTCATGGCTGTACTGTTCTATATATTGCTGTTATTTTAATTGTTGTATATTGGCTTGGGTCATGGCTGTACTGTTCTATATATTGCTGTTATTATAATTGTTGTATATTGGCTTGGGTCATGGCTGTACTGTTCTATATATTGCTGTTATTATAATTGTTGTATATTGGCTTGGGTCATGGCTGTACTGTTCTATATATTGCTGTTATTATAATTGTTGTATATTGGCTTGGGTCATGGCTGTACTGTTCTATATATTGCTGTTATTATAATTGTTGTATATTGGCGTGGGTCATGGCTGTACTGTTCTATATATTGCTGTTATTATAATTGTTGTATATTGGCTTGGGTCATGGCTGTACTGTTCTATATATTGCTGTTATTATAATTGTTGTATATTGGCTTGGGTCATGGCTGTACTGTTCTATATATTGCTGTTATTATAATTGTTGTATATTGGCTTGGGTCATGGCTGTACTGTTCTATATATTGCTGTTATTATAATTGTTGTATATTGGCTTGGGTCATGGCTGTACTGTTCTATATATTGCTGTTATTATAATTGTTGTATATTGGCTTGGGTCATGGCTGTACTGTTCTATATATTGCTGTTATTATAATTGTTGTATATTGGCTTGGGTCATGGCTGTACTGTTCTATATATTGCTGTTATTATAATTGTTGTATATTGGCTTGGGTCATGGCTGTACTGTTCTATATATTGCTGTTATTATAATTGTTGTATATTGGCTTGGGTCATGGCTGTACTGTTCTATATATTGCTGTTATTATAATTGTTGTATATTGGCTTGGGTCATGGCTGTACTGTTCTGTATATTGCTGTTATTATAATTGTTGTATATTGGCTTGGGTCATGGCTGTACTGTTCTATATATTGCTGCTATTATTATTGTTGTATATTGGCTTGGGTCATGGCTGTACTGTTCTATATATTGCTGTTATTATAATTGTTGTATATTGGCTTGGGTCATGGCTGTACTGTTCTATATATTGCTGTTATTATAATTGTTGTATATTGGCTTGGGTCATGGCTGTACTGTTCTATATATTGCTGTTATTATAATTGTTGAACATTGGCGTGGGTCATGGCTGTACTGTTCTATATATCACTGTTATTATAATTGTTGTATATTGGCTTGGGTCATGGCTATACTGTTCTATATATTGCTGTTATTATAATTGTTGTATATTGGCTTGGGTCATGGCTGTACTGTTCTATATATTGCTGTTATTACATTTGTGTACATTGGCTTGGGTCATGGCTGTACTGTTCTATATATTGCTGTTATTATAATGGTTGTATATTGGCTTGGGTTATGGCTGTACTGTTCTATATATTGCTGTTATTATAATTGTTGTTTATTGGCTTGGGTCATTGCTGTACTGTTCTATATATTCCTGTTATTATAATTGTTGTATATTGGCTTGGGTCATGGCTGTTCTGTTCTATATATTGCTATTATTACAATTGTTGTATATTGGCTTGGATCAGGGTTGTACTATTCTATATATTGCTGTTATTATAATTGTTGTACATTGGCTTGGGTCATGAGAGTGCTGTTCGATATATTGCTGTTATTATAATTGTTGTATATTGGCTTGGGTCATGGCTGTACTGTTCTATATATTGCTGTTATTATAATTGTTGTATATTGGCTTGGGTCATGGCTGTACTGTTCTATATATTGCTGTTATTATAATTGTTGTATATTGGCTTGGGTCATGGCTGTACTGTTCTATATATTGCTGTTATTATAATTGTTGTATATTGACTTGGGTCATGGCTGTACTGTTCTATATATTGCTGTTATTATAATTGTTGTATATTGACTTGGGTCATGGCTGTACTGTTCTATATATTGCTATTATTATAATTGTTGTATATTGGCTTGGGTCATGGCTGTACTGTTCTATATATTGCTGTTATTATAATTGTTGTATATTGGCTTGGGTCATGGCTGTACTGTTCTATATATTGCTGTTATTATAATTGTTGTATATTGGCTTGGGTCATGGCTGTACTGTTCTATATATTGCTGTTATTATAATTGTTGTATATTGGCTTGGGTCATGGCTGTACTGTTCTATATATTGCTGTTATTATAATTGTTGTATATTGGCTTGGGTCATGGCTGTACTGTTCTATATATTGCTGTTATTATAATTGTTGTATATTGGCTTGGGTCATGGCTGTACTGTTCTATATATTGCTATTATTATAATTGTTGTATATTGGCTTGGGTCATGGCTGTACTGTTCTATATGTTGCTGTTACTATAATTGCTGTACATTGGCTTAGGTCATGGCTGTACTGTTCTATATATCGCTGTTATTATAATTGCTGTATATTGGCTTGGGTCAGGGCTGTACTGTTCTATATATTACTGTTATTATAATTGTTGTACATTGGCTTGGGTCATGGCTGTACTGTTCTACATATTGCTGTTATTATAATTGTTGTATATTGGCTTGGGTCATGGCTGTACTGTTCTATATATTGCTGTTATTATAATTGTTGTATATTGGCTTGGGTCATGGCTGTACTGTTCTATATATTGCTGTTATTATAATTGTTGTACATTGGCTTGGGTCATGGCTGTACTGTTCTATATATTGCTGTTATTATAGTTGTTGTACATTGGTTTGGGTCATGGCTGTACTGTAATATATATTGCTGTTATTACAGTTGTTGTACATTGGCTTGGTTCATGGCTGTACTGTTCTATATATTGCTGTTATTATAATTGTTGTTTATTGGCTTGGGTCATGGCTGTACTGTTTTATATATTGCTGATATTATAATTGTTGTATATTGGCTTGGGTCATGGTTGTACTGTTCTATATATTGCTGTTATTATAATTGTTGTACATTGGCTTGGGTCATGGCTGTACTGTTCTATATATTGCTGTTATTATAATTGTTGTTCATTGGCTTGGGTCATGGCTGTACTTTTCTATATTTTGCTGTTATTATAATTGTTGTATATTGGCTTGGGTCATGGCTGTACTGTTCTATATATTGCTGTTATTATAATAGTTGTATATTGGCTTCGGTCATGGCTGTACTGTTCTATATATTGCTGTTATGATAATTGATGTAT
This sequence comes from Protopterus annectens, assembly GCF_019279795.1. Classification (NCBI taxonomy): domain Eukaryota; kingdom Metazoa; phylum Chordata; order Ceratodontiformes; family Protopteridae; genus Protopterus; species Protopterus annectens. The sequence continues at coordinate 828,952,202 of NC_056734.1, forward strand.
ATTGGCTTGGGTCATGGCTGCACTGTTCTATATATTGCTGTTATTATAATTGTTATATTTTCGCTTCGGTTATTGGTCTACTGTTCTATATATTGCTGTTATTATAATTGTTGTATATTGGCTTGGGTCATGGCTGTACTGTTCTATATATTGCTGTTATTATAATTGTTGTATATTGGCTTGGGTCATGGTTGTACTGTTCTATATATTGCTGCCATTATAATTGCTATAGAATGGCTAGGGTCATGGCTGTACTGTTCTATATTGCTGTATTGTTGTATATTGGATTGTACTGTTCTATATATTGCTGTTATTATAATTGTTGTATATTGGCTTGGGTCATGGCTGTACTGTTCTATATATTGCTGTTATTATAATTGTTGTATATTGGCTTGGGTCATGGCTGTACTGTTCTATATATTGCTGTTGTTATAACTATATATTGGCTTGGGTCATGGCTGTACTGTTCTATAAACTGCTGTTATTTTAATTGCTGTAGATTGGCTAGGTTCATGGCTGTAGTGTTCTATATATTGCTGTCATTATAATTATTGTATATTGGTGTGGGTCATGGCTGTACTGTTCCATATATTGCTGTTATTATAATTGTTGTATATTGGCTTGGATCATGGCTGTACTGTTCTATATATTTCTGTTTTTATTATTGTTGCATATTGGAGTACGTCATGGCTGTACTGTTCTATATATTGCTGTTATTATAATTGTTGTATATTGGCTTGGGTCATGGCTCTACTGTTCTATATATTGCTGTTATTATAATTGTTGTATATTGGCTTGGGTCATGGCTGTACTGTTCTATATATTGCTGTTATTATAATTGTTGTATATTGGCTTGGGTCATGGCTGTACTGTTCTATATATTGCTGTTATTATAATTGTTGTATATTGGCTTGGGTCATGGCTGTACTGTTCTATATATTGCTGTTATTATAATTGTTGTATATTGGCGTGGGTCATGGCTGTACTGTTCTATATATTGCTGTTATTATAATTGTTGTATATTGGCTTGGGTCATGGCTGTACTGTTCTATATATTGCTGTTATTATAATTGTTGTATATTGGCTTGGGTCATGGCTGTACTGTTCTATATATTGCTGTTATTATAATTGTTGTATATTGGCTTGGGTCATGGCTGTACTGTTCTATATATTGCTGTTATTATAATTGTTGTATATTGGCTTGGGTCATGGCTGTACTGTTCTATATATTGCTGTTATTATAATTGTTGTATATTGGCTTGGGTCATGGCTCTACTGTTCTATATATTGCTGTTATTATAATTATTGTATATTGGCGTGGGTCATGACTGTACTATTCTATATATTGCTGTTATTATAATTGTTGTATATTGGCTTGGGTCATGGCTGTACTGTTCTATATATTGCTGTTATTATAATTGTTGTATATTGGCTTGGGTCATGGCTGTACTGTTCCATATATTGCTGTTATTATAATTGTTGTATATTGGCTTGGGTCATGGCTGTACTGTTCTATATATTGCTGTTGTTATAGTTGTTGTATATTGTCTTTGTTCATGGCTGTACTGTTCTACATATTGCTGTTATTATAATTGTTGTATATTGGCTTGGGTCATGGCTGTATTGTTCTATATATTGCTGTTATTATAATTGTTGTATATTGGCTTGGGTCATGGCTGTACTGTTCTATATATTGCTGTTATTATAATTGTTGTATATTTGCTCAGGTCATGGCTGTACTGTTCTATATATTGCTGTTATTATAATTGTTGTATATTGGCTTGGGTCATGGCTGTACTGTTCTATATATTGCTGTTATTATAATTGTTGTATATTGGCTTGGGTCATTGCTGTACTGTTCTATATATTGCTGTTATTATAATTGTTGTATATTGGCTTGGGTCATGGCTGTACTGTTCTATATATTGCTGTTATTATAATTGTTGTATATTGGCTTGGGTCATGGCTGTACTGTTCTATATATTGCTATATATTGCTGTTATTATAATTGTTGCATATTGGCTTCGTCATGGCTGTACTGTTCTATATATTGCTGTTATTATAATTGTTGTATATTGGCTTGGGTCATGGCTGTACTGTTCTATATATTGCTGTTATTATAATTGTTGTATATTGGCTTGGGTCATGGCTGTACTGTTCTATATATTGCTGTTATTATAATTGTTGTATATTGGCTTGGGTCATGGCTGTACTGTTCTATATATTGCTGTTATTATAATTGTTGTATATTGGCTTGGGTCATGGCTGTACTGTTCTATATATTGCTGTTATTATAATTGTTGTATATTGGCTTGGGTCATGGCTGTACTGTTCTAAATATTGCTGTTATTATAATTGTTGTATATTGGCTTGGGTCATGGCTGTATTGTTCTATATATTGCTGTTATTATAATTGTTGTATATTGGCTTGGGTCATGGCTGTACTATTCTATATATTGCTGTTATTATAATTGTTGTATATTGGCTTGGGTCATGGCTGTACTGTTCTATATATTGCTGTTATTATATTTGTTGTATATTGGCTTGGGTCATGGCTGTACTGTTCTATATATTGCTGTTATTATAATTGTTGTATATTGGCTTGTGTCATGGCTGTACTGTTCTATATATTGCTGTTTTTATAATTGTTGTATATTGGCTTGGATCATGGCTGTACTGTTCTATATATAGCTGTTATTATAATTGTTGTATATTGGCTCGGGTCATGGCTGTACTGTTCTATATATTGCTGTTATTATAATTGTTGTATATTGGCTTGGGTCATGGCTGTACTGTTCTATATATTGCTGTTATTATAATTGTTGTATATTGGCTTGGGTCATGGCTGTACTCTTCTATACATTGCTGTTATTATAATTGTTATATATTGGCTTGGGTCAGGGCTGCACTGTTCTATATATTGCTGTTATTATAATTGTTGTAAATTGGCTTGGGTCATGGCTGTACTGTTCTATGTTTTGCTGTTATTATAATTTTTGTTTATTGGCTTGGGTCATGGCTGTACTGTTCTATATATTGCTGTTATTATATTTGTTGTGTATTGGCTTGGGTCATGGCTGTACTGTTCTATATATTGCTGTTATTATAATTGTTGTATATTGGCTTGGGTCATGGCTGTACTGTTCTATATATTGCTGTTATTATAATTGTTGTATATTGGCTTGGGTCATGGCTGTACTGTTCTATATATTGCTGTTATTATAATTGTTGTATATTGGCATGGGTCATGGCTGTACTGTTCTATATATTGCTGTTTTTATAATTGGTGTATATTGGCTTGGGTCATGGCTGTACTGTTCTATATATTGCTGTTATTATAATTGTTGTATATTGGCTTGGGTCATGGCTGTACTGTTCTATATATTGCTGTTATTATAATTGTTGTATATTGGCTTGGGTCATGGCTGTACTGTTCTATATATTGCTGTTATTATAATTGTTGTATATTGGCTTGGGTCATGGCTGTACTGTTCTATATATTGCTGTTATTATAATTGTTGTATATTGGCTTGGGTCATGGCTGTACTGTTCTATATATTGCTGTTATTATAATTGTTGTATATTGGCTTGGGTCATGGCTGTACTGTTCTATATATTGCTGTTATAATTGTTGTATATTGGCTTGGGTCATGGCTGTACTGTTCTATATATTGCTGTTATTATAATTGTTGTATATTGGCTTGGGTCATGGCTGTACTGTTCTATATATTGCTGTTATTATAATTGTTGTATATTGGCTTGGGTCATGGCTGTACTGTTCTATATATTGCTGTTATAATTGTTGTATATTGGCTTGGGTCATGGCTGTACTGTTCTATATATTGCTGTTATTATAATTGTTGTATATTGGCTTGGGTCATGGCTGTACTGTTCTATATATTGCTGTTATTATAATTGTTGTATATTGGCTTGGGTCATGGCTGTACTGTTCTATATATTGCTGTTATTATAATTGTTGTATATTGGCTTGGGTCATGGCTGTACTGTTCTATATATTGCTGTTATTATAATTGTTGTATATTGGCTTGGGTCATGGCTGTACTGTTCTATATATTGCTGTTATTATAATTGTTGTATATTGGCTTGGGTCATGGCTGTACTGTTCTATATATTGCTGTTATTATAATTGTTGTATATTGACCTGGGTCATGGCTGTACTGTTCTACATATTGCTGTTATTATAATTGTTGTATATTGGCATGCGTCATGGCTGTACTGTTCTATATATTGCTGTTATTATAATTGTTGTATATTGGCATGGGTCATGGCTGTACTGTTCTATATATTGCTGTTATTATAATTGTTGTATATTGGCTTGGGTCATGGCTGTACTGTTCTATATATTGCTGTTATTATAATTGTTGTATATTGGCTTGGGTCATGGCTGTACTGTTCTATATATTGCTGTTATTATAATTGTATATTGGCTTGGGTCATGGCTGTACTGTTCTATATATTGCTGTTATTATAATTGTTGTATATTGGCTTGGGTCATGGCTGTACTGTTCTATATATTGCTGTTATTATAATTGTTGTATATTGGCTTGGGTCAGGGCTGTACTGTTCTTTATATTGCTGTTATTTTAATTGTTATATATTGGCCTGAGTCATGGCTGTACTCTTCTATATATTGCTGTTATTATAATTGTTGCATATTGGCTTGGTTCATGGCTGTACTGTTCCATATATTGCTGTTATTATATTGCTGTATATTCTCGTGAGTCATGGCTGTACTGTTCTCTATATTGCTGTTATTATAATTGTTGTATATTGGCTCGGGTCATGGCTGTACTGTTCTATATATTGCTGTTATTATAATTGTTGTATATTGGCTTGGGTCATGGCTGTACTGTTCTATATATTGCTGTTATTATAATTGTTGTATATTGGCTTGGGTCATGGCTGTACTGTTCTATATATTGCTGCTCTTATAATTGTTGTATATTGACGTGGGTCATGGCTGTACTGTTCTATATATTGCTGTTATTATAATTGTTGTATATTTGCTTGGGTCATGGCTGTACTGTTCTATATATTGCTGTTATTATAATTGTTGTATATTGGCTTGGGTCATGGCTGTACTGTTCTATATATTGCTGTTATTATAATTGTTGTATATTGGCTTGGGTCATGGCTGTACTGTTCTATATATTGCTGTTATTATAATTGTTGTATATTGGCTTGGGTCATGGCTGTACTGTTCTATATATTGCTGTTATTATAATTGTTGTATATTGGCTTGGGTCATGGCTGTACTGTTCTATATATTGCTGTTATTATAATTGTTGTATATTGGCTTGGGTCATGGCTGTACTGTTCTATATATTGCTGTTATTATAATTGTTGTATATTGGCTTGGGTCATGGCTGTACTGTTCTATATATTGCTGTTATTATAATTGTTGTCCATTGGGTAGGGCCATGGCTGTACTGCTCTATATATTGCTGTTATTATAATTGTTGTATATTGGCCCGGGTCATGGCTGTACCTTTCTACATATTGCTGTTATTATAATAGTTCTATATTGGCTTGGGTCATGGCTGTACTGTTCTATATATTGCTATTATTATAATTGTTGTGCATTGTCTTGTGTCATGGCTGTACGGTTCTATATATTGCTGTTTTTATAATTGTTGTCCATTGGCTAGGGTCATGGCTGTACTGCTCTATATATTGCTGTTATTATAATTGTTGTATATTGGCTTGGGTCATGGCTGTACTGTTCTATATATTGCTTTTATTATAATTGTTGTATATTGGCTTGGGTCATGGCTGTACTGTTCTATATATTGCTTTTATTATAATTGTTGTATATTGGCTTGGGTCATGGCTGTACTGTTCTATATATTGCTGTTATTATAATTGTTGTATATTGGCTTGGGTCATGGCTGTACTGTTCTATATATTGCTGTTATTATAATTGTTTTACATTGGCTTGGGTCATGGCTGTACTGTTCTATATATTGCTGTTATTATAATTGTTGTATATTGGCTTGGGTCATGGCTGTACTGGTCTATATATTGCTGTTATTATAATTGTATATCGGCTTGGGTCATGGCTGTACTGTTCTATATATTGCTGTTATTATAATTGTTGTATATTGGCTTGGCTCAGGGCTGTACTGTTCTATATATTGCTGTTATTACATTTGTTGTATATTGGCTTGGGTCATGGCTGTACTGTTCTATATATTGCTGTTATTATAATTGTTGTATATTGGCTTGGGTCATGGCTGTACTGTTCTATATATTGCTGTTATTATAATTGTTGTATATTGGCTTGTGTCATGGCTGTACTGTTCTATATATTGCTGTTTTTATAATTGTTGTATATTGGCTAGGGTCATGGCTGTACTGTTCTATATATTGCTGTTATTATAATTGTTGTATATTGGCTTGGGTCATGGCTGTACTGTTCTATATATTGCTGTTATTATAATTGTTGTATATTGGCTTGGGTCATGGCTGTACTGTTCTATATATTGCTGTTATTATAATTGTTGTATATTGGCTTGGGTCATGGCTGTACTGTTCTATATATTGCTGTTATTATAATTGTTGTATATTGGCTTGGGTCATGGCTGTACTGTTCTATATATTGCTGTTATTATAATTGTTGTATATTGGCTCAGGTCATGGCTATACTGTTCTATATATTGCTGTTATTACAATTGTGTATATTGGCTTGGGTCATGGCTGTACTGTTCTGTATATTGCTGTTATTATAATTGTTGTATATTGGCTTGGGTCATGGCTGTACTGTTCTATATATTGCTGTTATTATAATTGTTGTATATTGGCTTGGGTCATGACTGTACTGTTCTATATATTGCTGTTATTATAATTGTTGTGTATTGGCTTGGGTCATGGCTGTACTGTTCTATATATTGCTGTTATTATAATTGTTGTATATTGGCTTGGGTCATGGCTGTACTGTTCTATATATTGCTGTTATTATAATTGTTGTATATTGGCTTGGGTCATGGCTGTACTGTTCTATATATTGCTGTTATTATAATTGTTGTATATTGGCTTGGGTCATGGCTGTACTGTTCTATATATTGCTGTTATTACAATTGTTGTATATTGGCTTGGGTCATGGCTGTTCTATTCTATATATTGCTATTAATATAATTGTTGTATATTGGCTTGGGTCATGGCTGTACTGTTCTATATATAGCTGTTATTATAATTGTTGTACATTGGATTGGGTCATGGCTGTACTGTTCTATATATTGCTGTTATTATAATTGTTGTATATTGGCTTGGGTCATGGCTGTACTGTTCTATATATTGCTGTTATTATAATTGTTGTATATTGGCTTGGGTCATGGCTGTACTGTTCTATATATTGCTGTTATTATATTTGTTGTGTATTGGCTTGGGTCATGGCTGTACTGTTCTATATATTGCTGTTATTATATTTGTTGTATATTGGCTTGGGTCATGGCTGTACTGTTCTATATATTGCTGTTATTATAATTGTTGTATATTGGCTTGGGTCATGGCTGTACTGTTCTATATATTGCTGTTATTATAATTGTTGTATATTGGCTTGGGTCATGGCTGTACTGTTCTATATATTGCTGTTATTATAATTGTTGTATATTGGCTTGGGTCATGGCTGTACTGTTCTATATATTGCTGGTATTATAGTTGTTGTGTATTGGCTCAGGTCATGGCTGTACTGTTCTATATATTGCTGTTATTATAATTGCTATATATTGGCTTGGGTCATGGCTGTACTGTTCTATATATTGCTGTTATTATAATTGTTGTATATTGGCTTGGGTCTTGGCTGTACTGTTCTATATATTGCTGTTATTATAATTGTTGTAAATTGGCTTGGTTCATGGCTGTAGTGTTCTATATATTGCTGTCATTATAATTATTGTATACTGGCATGCGTCATGACTGTACTATTCTATATATTGCTGTTATTATAATTGTTGTATATTGGCTTGGGTCATGGATGTACTGTTCTATATATTGCTGTTATTATAACTGTCGTACATTGGCTTGGGTCATGGCTGTACTGTTCTACATATTGCTGTTATTATAATTGTTGTATATTGGCTTGGGTCATGGCTGTACTGTTCTATATATTGCTGTTATTATAATTGTTGTATGTTGGCTTCGGTCATGGTTGTACTGTTCTATATATTGCTGTTATTATAATTGTTGTATATTGGCTCGCGTCATGGCTGTACTGTTCTATATATTGCTGTTATTATAATTGTTGTATATTGGCTTGGGTCATGGCTGTTCTGTTCTATATATTGCTATTATTATAATTGTTGTATATTGGCTTGGGTCATGGCTGTACTGTTCTATATATTGCTGTTATTATAATTGTTGTATATTGGCTTGGGTCATGGCTGTACTGTTCTATATATTGCTGTTATTATAATTGTTGTATATTGGCTTGGGTCATGGCTGTACTGTTCTATATATTGCTGTTATTACAATTGTTGTATATTGGCTTGGGTCATGGCTATACTGTTCTATATATTGCTGTTATTATAATTGTTGTATATTGGCTTGGGTCATGGCTGTACTGTTCTATATATTGCTGTTATTATAATTGTTGTATATTGGCTTGGGTCATGGCTGTACTGTTCTATATATTGCTGTTATTAGAATTGTTGTATATTGGCTTGGGTCATGGCTGTACTGTTCTATATATTGCTGTTATTATAATTGTTGTATATTGGCTTGGGTCATGACTGTACTGTTCTATATATTGCTGTTCTTATAATTGTTATATATTGGCTTGGGTCATGGCTGTACTGTTCTATATATTGCTGTTATTATAATTGTTGTATATTGGCTTGGGTCATGGCTGTACTGTTCTATATATTGCTGTTATTATAATTGTTGTATATCGGCTTGGGTCATGGCTGTACTGTTCTATATATTGCTGTTATTATAATTGTTGTATATTGGCTTGGGTCAGGGCTGTCCTGTTCTATATATTGCTGTTATTATATTTGTTGTATATTGGCTTGGGTCATGGCTGTACTGTTCTATATATTGCTATTATTATAATTGTTGTATATTGGCTTGGGTCATGGCTGTACTGTTCTATATATTGCTTTTATTATAATTGTTGTACATTGGCTTGTGTCATGGCTGTACGGTTCTATATATTGCTGTTTTTATAATTGTTGTCCATTGGCTAGGGTCATGGCTGTACTGCTCTATATATTGCTGTTATTATAATTGTTGTATATTGGCTTGGGTCATGGCTGTACTGTTCTATATATTGCTGTTATTATAATTGTTGTATATTGGCTTGGGTCATGGCTGTACTGTTCTATATATTGCTGTTATTATAATTGTTGTATATTGGCTTGGGTCATGGCTGTACTGTTCTATATATTGCTGTTATTATAATTGTTGTATATTGGCTTGGGTCATGGCTGTACTGTTCTATATATTGCTGTTATTATAATTGTTGTATATTGGCTCGGGTCATGGCTGTACTGTTCTATATATTGATGTTATTATAATTGTTGTATATTGGCTTGGGTCATGGCTGTACTGTTCTGTATATTGCTGTTATTATAATTGTTGTATATTGGCTCAGGTCATGGCTGTACTGTTCTATATATTGCTGTTATTATAATTGTTGTATATTGGCTTGGGTCATGGCTGTACTGTTCTATATATTGCTGTTATTATAATTGTTGTATATTGGCTTGGGTCATGGCTGTACTGTTCTATATATTGCTGGTATTATAGTTGTTGTGTATTGGCTCGGGTCATGGCTGTACTGTTCTATATATTGCTGTTATTATAATTGTTGTATATTGGTTTGGGTCATGGCTGTACTGTTCTATATATTGCTGTTATTATAATTGTTGTATATTGGCTTGGGTCATGGCTGTACTGTTCTATATATTGCTGTTATTATAATTGTTGTATATTGGCTCGGGTCATGGCTTTACTGTTCTATATATTGCTGTTATTATAATTGTTGCATATTGTCATGGGTCATGGCTGTACTGTTCTATATATTGCTGTTATTATAATTGCTGTATATTGGCATGGGTCATGGCTGTACTGTTCTATATTTTGCTGTTATATAATTGTTGTATATTGGCTTGGGTCATGGCTGTACTGTTCTATATATTGCTGTTATTATAATTGTTGTATATTGGCTTGGGTCATGGCTGTACTGTTCTATATATTGCTGTTATTATAATTGTTGTATATTGGCTTGGGTCATGGCTGTACTGTTCTATATATTGCTGTTATTATAATTGTTGTATATTGGCTTGGGTCATGGCTGTACTGTTCTATATATTGCTTTTATTATAGTTGTTATACATTGGCTTGGGTCATGGCTGTACTGTTCTATATATTGCTGTTATTATAATTGTTGTATATTGGCTTGGGTCATGGCTGTACTGTTCTATATATTGCTGTTATTATAATTGTTGTATATTGGCTTGGGTCATGGCTGAACTGTTCTATATATTGCTGTTATTATATTTGTTGTATATTGGCTTGGGTCATGGCTGTACTGTTCTATATATTGCTGTTATTATAATTGTTGTATATTGGCTTGGGTCATGGCTGTACTGTTCTATATATTGCTGTTATTATAATTGTTGTATATTGGCTTGGGTCATGGCTGTACTGTTCTATATATTGCTGTTATTATAAATGTTGTAAATTGTCTTGGGTCATGGTTGTACTGTTCTATACATTGCTGTTATTATAATTGTTGGATACTGGCTTGCGTCATGGCTGTACTGTTCTATATATTGCTGTTATTATAATTGTTGTATATTGGCTTGGGTCATCGCTGTACTGTTCTATATATTGCTGTTATTATAATTGTTGTATATTGGCTTGGGTCATGGCTGTACTGTTCTATATATTGCTGTTATTATAATTGTTGTATATTGGCACGGGTCATGACTGTACTGTTCTATATATTGCTGTTATTATATTTGTTGTATATTGGCTTGGGTCAGGGCTGTACTGTTCTACATATTGCTGTTACTATAATTGTTGTATATTGGCTCGGGTCATGGCTGTACTGTTCTATATATTGCTGTTATTATAATTGTTGTATATTGGCATGGGTCATGGCTGTACTGTTCTATATATTGCTGTTATTATAATTGTTGTATATTGGCTTGGGTCATGGCTGTACTGTTCTATATATTGCTGTTGTTATAATTATATATTGGCTAGGGTCATGGCTGTACTGTTCTATAAACTGCTGTTATTTTAATTGTTGTATATTGGCTTGGGTCATGGCTGTAGTGTTCTATATATTGCTGTTATTATAATTGTTGTATATTGGCTTGGGTCATGGCTGTACTGTTCTATATATTGCTGTTATTATAATTGTTGTATATTGGCTTGGGTCATGGCTGTACTGTTCTATATATTGCTGTTATTATAATTGTTGTATATTGGCTTGGGTCATGGCTGTACTGTTCTATATATTGCTGTTATTATAATTGTTGTATATTGGCTTGGGTCATGGCTGTACTGTTCTATATATTGCTGTTATTATAATTGTTGTACATTGGCTTGGGTCATGGCTGTACTGTTCTATATATTGCTGTTATTATAATTGTTGTATATTGGCTTGGGTCATGGCTGTACTGTTCTATATATTGCTGTTATTATAATTGTTGTATATTGGCTTGGGTCATGGCTGTACTGTTCTATATATTGCTGTTATTATAATTGTTGTATATTGGCTTGGGTCATGGCTGTACTGTTCTATATATTGCTGTTATTATAATTGTTGTACATTGGCTTGGGTCATGGCTGTACTGTTCTATATATTGCTGTTATTATAATTGTTGTATATTGGCTTGGGTCATGGCTGTACTGTTCTATATATTGCTGTTATTATAATTGTTGTATATTGGCTTGGGTCATGGCTGTACTGTTCTATATATTGCTGTTATTATAATTGTTGTATATTGGCTTGGGTCATGGCTGTACTGTTCTATATATTGCTGTTATTATAATTGTTGTATATTGGCTTGGGTCATGGCTGTACTGTTCTATATATTGCTGTTATTATAATTGTTGTTTATTGGCTTGGGTCATGGCTGTACTGTTCTATATATTGCTGTTATTATAATTGTTGTATATTGGCTTGGGTCATGGCTGTACTGTTCTATATATTGCTGTTACTATGATTGTTGTATATTGGCTTGGGTCATGGCTGTACTGTTCTATATATTGCTGTTATTATAATTGTTGTATATTGGCTTAGGTCATGGCTGTACTGTTCTATATATTGCTGTTATTATAATTGTTGTATATTGGCTTGGGTCATGGCTGTACTGTTCTATATATTGCTATTAATATAATTGTTGTATATTGGCTTGGGTCATGGCTGTACTGTTCTAAATATTGCTGTTATTATAATTGTTGTATATTGGCTCGGGTCATGGCTGTATTGTTCTATATATTGCTGTTATTATATTTGTTGTATATTGGCTTGGGTCATGGCTGTACTGTTCTATATATTGCTGTTATTATAATTGTTGTATATTGGCTTGGGTCATGGCTGTACTGTTCTATATATTGCTGTTATTATAATTGTTGTATATTGGCTCGGGTCATGGCTGTACTGATCTATATATTGCTTTTATTATAATTGTTGTATATTGGCTCGAGTCTTGGCTGTACTGTTCTATATATTGCTGTTATTATAATAGTTGTATATTGGCTTGGGTCATGGCTGTACTGTTCTATATATTGCTGTTATTATAATTGTTGTATATTGGCTTGGGTCATGGCTGTACTGTTCTATATATTGCTGTTATTATAATTGTTGTATATTGGCTTGGGTCATGGCTGTACTGTTCTATATATTGCTGTTATTATAATTGTTGTATATTGGCTTGGGTCATGGCTGTACTGTTCTATATATTGCTGTTATTATAATTGTTGTATACTGGCGCGGGTCATGGCTGTACTGTTCTATATATTGCTGTTATTATAATTGTTGTATATTGGCTTGGGTCATGGCTGTACTGTTCTATATATTTCTGCTATTATAATTGTTGTATATTGGCTTGGGTCATGGCTGTACTGTTCTATATATTGCTGTTATTATAATTGTTGTATATTGGCTTGGGTCATGGCTGTACTGTTCTATATATTGCTGTTATTATAATTGTTGTATATTGGCTTGGGTCATGACTGTACTGTTCTATATATTGCTGTTATTATAATTGTTGTATATTGGCTTGGGTCATGGCTGTACTGTTCTATATATTGCTGTTATTATAATTGTTGTATATTGGCTTGGGTCATGGCTGTACTGTTCTATATATTGCTGTTATTATAATTGTTGTATATTGGCTTGGGTCATGGCTGTACTGTTCTATATATTGCTGTTATTATAATTGTTGTATATTGGCTTGGGTCATGGCTGTACTGTTCTATATATTGCTGTTATTATAATTGTTGTACATTGGCTTGGGTCATGGCTGTACTGTTTTATATATTGCTGTTATTATAATTGTTGTATATTGGCACGGGTCATGGCTGTACTGTTCTATATATTGCTGTTATTATAATTGCTGTATATTGGATTGCGTCATGGCTGTACTGTTCTATATATTGCTGTTATTATAGATGTTGTATATTGGCTTTGGTCATGGCTGTACTGTTCTATATATTGCTGTTATTATAATTGTTGTATATTGGCTTGGGTCATGGCTGTACTGTTCTATATATTGCTGTTATTATAATTGTTGTATGTTGGCTTCGGTCATGGTTGTACTGTTCTATATATTGCTGTTATTATAAATGTTGTATATTGGCTTGGGTCATGGCTGTACTGTTCTATATATTGCTGTTATAATTGTTGTATATTGGCTTGGGTCATGGCTGTACTGTTCTATATATTGCTGTTATTATAATTGTTGTATATTGGCTTGGGTCATGGCTGTACTGTTCTATATATTGCTGTTATTATAATTGTTGCATATTGGCTTGGGTCATGGCTGTACTGTTCTATATATTGCTGTTATTATAATTGTTGTATATTGGCTTGGGTCATGGCTGTACTGTTCTATATATTGCTGTTATTATAATTGTTGTATATTGGCTTGGCTCATGGCTGTACTGTTCTATATATTGCTGTTATTATAATTGTTGTATATTGGCTTGGGTCATGGCTGTACTGTTCTATATATTGCTGTTATTATAATTGCTGTATATTGGCTTGGGTCATGGCTGTACTGTTCTATATATTGCTGTTATTATAATTGTTGTATATTGGCTTGGGTCATGGCTGTACTGTTCTATATATTGCTGTTATTATAATTGTTGTATATTGGCTTGGGTCATGGCTGTACTGTTCTATATATTGCTGTTATTATAATTGTTGTATATTGGCTTGGGTCATGGCTGTACTGTTCTATATATTGCTGTTATTATAATTGTTGTACATTGGCTTGGGTCATGGCTGTACTGTTCTATATATTGCTGTTATTATAATTGTTGTATATTGGCTTGGGTCATGGCTGTACTGTTCTATATATTGCTGTTATTATAATTGTTGTATATTGGCTTGGGTCATGGCTGTACTGTTCTATATATTGCTGTTATTATAATTGTTGTATATTGGCTTGGGTCATGGCTGTACTGTTCTATATATTGCTGTTATTATAATTGTTTTATATTGGCTTGGGTCAGGGCTGTACTGTTCTATATATTGCTGTTATTATAATTGTTTTATATTGGCTTGGGTCAGGGCTGTACTGTTCTATATATTGCTGTTATAATTGTTGTATAATGGCTTGGGTCATGGCTGTACTGTTCTATATATTGCTGTTATTATAATTGTTTTATATTTGCTTAGGTCAGGGCTGTACTGTTGTATATATTGCTGTTATTATAATAGTATATTGGCTTGGGTCATAGCTGTACTGTTCTATATATTGCTGTTATTATAATTGTTGTATATTGGCTTGGTTCACGGCTGAAAAGGGTCTTTGGATCAGACTACCTACCTGGATAGTAAATGTAATAAATAAGTAAAGGAAATTGTTTCAAATAAAGATGCAGGCACTGCAATGTTACTTTCCACATTTGCTACAAGAGGCATACATGACTCTAAACAAGCAGTATCCATTCCTTTTACATTTCATGGATGAATCCCACTGCATTTCTTAAGGTTGCAAGTGAAGAATTAATTTCTATTTTATTTTACTATTTTGCTTTTTTTTTTGGCCTTTCTGTTGCACCAGAAAACTATTTTGCCTCAGAGACAAATGTTAGAAGCAATGCCAAAAACGAAGGTAACAAACTCTCAAATCAAATTCAAACAACTCTGCAACTCAGTTAAAAAACTAATAACTAAAGGACCGTAATACTTATTACTCCAAACTCCAATCAGAACATAATTCTAACCCCAAAATGTTCTAGAATTTCATTACCTCCCTTCTAAACCCTGGTAGAAAAGACAATCCATGTCCTAACCCAAACTCCCCAGACCATGAAATTGCATCTAATTTCAGCACCTTTTTTTATTGACTGCATAGCCAAACTAACCGCAAACTTTCCCATCTTATCTCCCTCTTGTAGTCCCCCATCCACTGCTTTTCCCTGAACACCTGTTGGAATCATTATATTTGTGTATAAATACGATTTTATATCACTTTTATAAGCATCTGTTGCAATCAACAGATTTTTTATATAAATATGATTATAGAACACTTTTATTTTCTTTTTTAAAGATTGCCTGCTTTTGCATGTCACTAATGCCATTTATTACCTGTATTACTGCACTATCTATTGTTATAACTTGCTTTCTAATAAACTTGTATTTGTTTGTTCATTTGACTGGAGCTTTTCTCCCCAGGACTCCATTGAAAATGGGCTCCTGGTGGCCCAATGGACCATCCTGGCAAACAAACTGCAAATAAATAAATAAATAAATAAACACTCCACCTTTCAGTCTTAAACCTATCCTCACCAGCAGCATAAAAAATTCCTCCTTAAACTGAAGCCTTGCTCCTATGCTCCTGATAATCTGCCTCCATCCTTCCTTAAGATGGCTGCAGACAGCATTGCCCTCCCCATTTCCATTTTTATTAACAGGTCCATCCAAGAAGCCTGTGTCCCCTCACTCTGGAAGAAAGCTTCACTCTGGAAGAAAGCTTTTGTCACCCAAAGGCGGCAACAACACAGACACTACTAACTTCCATCTTATAGCTATTCTCTCACCTCTTTCTCAAATCCTTGAAAAGTGCATTCATCACCAACTCTTGCCATACCTAACACACAATCATCTTCTTACCCCAGCACAACATGGCTTCAGGCCTGGCCACAGCACTACCACTGCTCTTCTGTCCTTCCTTGACACCATTAATCGTGCTCGTAACTCTGGGAAAATCATATCCAGCCTTTACTCAGATCTCTCCAAAGCCTTTGACACTGTCTCACATCCTCTACTCTTATCCCAACTTTCCTCCCTCAGTTTCTATCCTTCCTCTATAGCCTCATTTACAAGTTCTCTCTCCAATAGACAACAAGCTGTTAAATGGAAAAATTCCACTTCATCCTTTCTCAACAATCCCGCCGGTGTCCCCCCAGGGCTCTATTCTCAGCCACTAACTATTCAATATTTTAATTAATAAATTTCACAAATCCATAGATAGTGCTAAACTGATCCAGTATGCTGATGATTTCACAATAATCTGAACAACAGACTCTCCCTCTGAACTCCTTTAAAAAACCCAAACAGCCTTCTCTAATACCGAAACTTGGATGCTAAACAACTATCTCGCTCTCAATGCTAACAAAACAAAAATCATGAAAAGCAAAACCAATAAAATCCAGGTGCCTCTGCAGTAAGGCGTAACATGAAAAAAGTTTCTGCACGTGAAGCAATTGCCCGTTTAAAAAATTACATAAAGCAGAAAAAAAACAGAACCAGCAAAACATGGATCCTGAAAACAACAGTTTATTGTGCCAGGTTAAAAAACCTACACATATGCATATGTGTAGGTGTTTTAACCTCGCACAATAAACTGTTGTTTTCAGGATCCACTCTGCAGTAAGCCACCAAAGGTCCAAAAATAATGCAGAAAAAAAGCAAAGGCAAGGCTCCAGTTTCTTCAACCAACACATCTATTTATTAACAGAAGAGCTTTCACTAAATGCTTCTTCAGGTGTATCTACATTGTTGCTAAAACACCCATTTTATACTATCATCACAAATCACGTGACAAAAACCATTTAACTATTTAAAGAAAAATGCTTCTAAAAACATATAATAAATGTATACATTTAAAAATATGTAGCATCAAATGCAAATGCAGAAAAATATGTACACATATAACACATTTAAAAACATAACCTTCGCAATGGTCTATTTTTTAAAATGGGTCTCATTGGCACATGGTCGTTTAAGCCATGTCCTACATCAGCCCTCATCCTCACAATCCAGTTTGCCTCTAACTCTTCCGTTCTAGCTCTGATATCACCCCCCCCCCCCATTTATTCTCATAACATCTGCTTAAGACCATACATTTAAAAGTATTTCTTTCTCTTGTCTCAGACACATGCTTTGCAAGGGCATTAAATGTTCTTTTCTTTTTAATATGATATATATGCTCTCTTATTATATCTTTGAGCAATATATCAGTCTTACCAACATAGAATTTATTACATAGCTGGCACGTGGCCAGATATACCACATGGGCGGTACTACAAGTTGCATTAACGCTCAAATGAAAGACCTCATGAGAATCTGGATGTTCAAATTCTGTTCCTACATCTATATATTCACAATACTGACATCTCTTGCAGGATTTAGCCCCTCTATCTTTAGAATGCCCTATCTGATCTCTCGGTGTACACAGTCTCCTTTTCAATGGCTTTGCTCTTAAACGTAAACGACATCCTTTCCTGTACATTTTTGTACTTAATTTCACTTCCTCTCCTCTCAACAAAAATCATGATATTCTCTCCTTCAAGAAATTTCACCATAGACAAAAGCTCCTTTAAAATAAAAAGCCACAATAACACTCTAATCGATATTGTACCTCACTCCAAATTACTTGGAGTCACCATTGATGAATTTTTAAAATTCGATATCCACATCCAAAATAATATAAAAAAAAAAAACAAAAACTAGGTCTGCTGTACAGACAAAATCACTATCTAACTGCATGTACCAGACATACTCTAGCCTTCTCCTTCCTGCTCCCCTCTCTTATGTATGGTGCCCCTCTACTTACTCATCTTCAACTTAGTCTAAAAAACAAACTGGAAGTCTGCTATAACAAAGTCTGTAAATTTGCCACAGGGTTCAAATACTCTACCCATCACTGCCATTCCCTCCACTCCCTAAACTGGCTTGAGCTTCCTAATTTCCTGAAATTCACACAATTCACCACTGCTCACAAACTCATATTCCAACCCTCCATCTGCCCCTCTCTTTCATCTATCTTAACCCCTTACCACTCCAGCCATACTCTTAGATCTGAAAACCTCCTTAAAATCTATAAACCCTTTCACCCACCTGGCCAATTACTTCTATCAAACTCCTTAGCTAAACTATGGAATTCTCTCCCCCCTACCTCCGCTGTACTCACAACCACTTTCATTTCAAATATCTCCTCCATTCTTACCTTACCTCAAACTGGGACTGTTCCTGCTCCCTTCCCATCTAAACTACACTGTCATCTTTTTCAAACCTCCCTTCAATCTCATCTACTATGACCTCTGATTGCTAACATTATTGTTAGAACAAACACCAAACTTGTATAAACACTTTATGACTTGTACTTTTAATTATATTATCTGTATTACTTTTGACTTTATCTATATTTTAACATTTGTGTTTTTTAAACTTATACTCCTGGATTTTGTATTTGTATTTTAAATTGTATTTATGCTTTTGTATACTGTATATTCCATACTTTACTTATGTTATATTCTGTTAACTGGTTATATATGTTATATTCTGTTAACTGCTTTTAGAACTTTTCTTCCTGGGCCTCCACTGAAAATGGGCTCTGCTTGACCCAGTGGACTTCCCCAGTCATCAAACTGGAAATAAATAAACAAATAAATAAACAGTGAGCCTTTATCTGGATAACTGCTTACTTCAAGCCACCACTGTAAATGCACTTAGTTTAGTCATATAACACAATATGCAATGTTTTGAGAACCTGCGTCTGGTCCACAACCTCTAAAGAAAAAACCCAGTACCCCGAAAAATGAAAAAGGTCTATGGGGCAGTTTCAAATGGAAAAACATACACAGGTTGTTTCTTCTTCAGGACAAGCTTCTAGTGATGATGACCTAGTTAAACAAATTTACAAAGAGAAGCCATTTTTCAGCCAGTGTGTATCTGGAGATTCTGGGGTTCATGCCTTCTGTGGTTCTGATGTTTCTTTATGCCAGACATCGTATAAGAAACAGCCTGTAATAACTGAAGCATTTACAAAATCAGAAGTTAGATTTACTAATATATAACACTGCTCTGTGGCCTTCTCCAGTAAAAATGACCCTTTGGTGGCTCAAGAATAAAGCAGGCTCTGCTATCCTATCCTGCCTTCCAAATCAAGTACTGACTGCAAGTGAGTCTGATTATGCTTGGGGCCCGGGCTGCACCATAAAGAACTGAAAGTGCAAGGTCTTTGTTTCCTTTTTAGGTGTGAGAACATGAAATAACATATACATGACTAAGAAATTATAGCAGTAATTCTAGCTCTAAAATATTTCAGGCCAGGGCTGCAACAAACAATGCCACAATGATACATAAGAAAACACAGAGGTATGCATTCTTATCAGTTATACAGACTGGCTATAGTTGTTTGAGGGCAAGCAAATCAAGATAAATGTAACTCTGCAAATAATTTAAAACATTATTGCAGACTATCCAAGTGGAAGCTGAATACCATTTCTACTGATGTTGTTAAATCCGCGACTACAAAATGGGCAGCCTAGGTCTGATTGTCAGCTCAGGCATCTGTTGGGGCTGGTAGGATGAGCATTTTTATCCTGTGGGGAAGGGGGGCAAAGCAGGCTGAGGGTTGCCATGAGTCTTTGGAGGAGGACTAGCAGATGCAAATGAAACCTGAAATGTTTGGCCCACCAAGTTACTACTTGCTTATAGTGTTCACTGTGAGCACCCAGAAGCATGCATTGATAAAGGGAAGACATACTTGCTCTAGAGTGGTGGAATTAGAGCTATACAAAAAATCTTGGAAGTGGAATTGGGTCTATAAGAATAGCCCTCCCTGATGTCTTCCTGTGTGATGCCCCTGCACCTAATGTTTGCCCATGAGGAATGCATGGGCTGGTTGGAACATAGGAGAGCTGATAGCTGTCAGGCACTTTGAGACAGAAAAGGATATAGAAAAAGTAGTAGAATTTGGAAATAAACATTTTTCCTGGACAAACTAAACTTAAGTTTTCCAGAAATGAATCTTTCTGTGTACCAGCTGACCAATTTATTTATGTTATTTATTTATACTTTGCTAACCTGGTAATTGAACTGCTGTGAAAACCTTTTCCAGCCATGAGTTGGGTCATTAGGGAAGGATAAGTAGAAACAAAGACCAGATTCCATATGCAAAATGTTACATATGCTGCAGTCCAAACAGCACCAGAGTTACATCAGTGTTACATTATTTCAATGAAAGATAAGCTGCTTTACACAGCATTGACTGCAAAGAAGAATTGTGCAGATTCTGGGCATGCTTAACTAAGTAGAGGTACAGGACTTGCTTAGATGCTGAGGTGCAGGTAGGCTGCATGCCCAGGCATTAGATAAGTTGATTGTTAAAACTCTGTGCGATGGAAAGTATAACACTATAAGCAAAAATTTGAAAGGTGGATTGTATTCTGAAAGAACTCAATCAAAGTTATCCATCCCATGCTGTCATAAAATCAGCAGCAAAAGACAAAATATTTTTGTTAAAATACAAAACATACACCATTTAAGGGGTAAAACACAATACCATTATTCAAAGAACAGTTATGCATTCCATTTAACTAAATGGTCTCCCAATTACTTTTTTGAAAGATAGCAAATAGCCAAGGTTCCTAATAATCACTGGAATATCATTACATACAGGAGGCGCTATTTTGATGAGTGGTCTTTTGCATGTACTCAGGGTGAATGGAGTCTGCACAGCTGAATGCTGTCATTCCTTTAAAGGGTATATGGTTTCTGAGCTAAAGTTTGAATACGAGTGAGGGATGATATTTATTGTGTAAGATTTTAAAGGTGGATGCGTTGAGCTGTAGCATAGCTCTTGCTGTCACATGAAGCCAGTTGTTTCTTTTAGAGTAGCACAGTAGTGTTCTACGCTGTTGGCTAGATCGATGAATCTGAGAAATTTATTCAAAGCAATAGTACAATAGTAGAATTTTTGGCTGACAGGAAGGCAAATATATGTAGACACTATTCCAGTCAGGGGAGAACAGAGTTATTAGCTATGGCCTGCCTGCCCTCAGTAAACAGCCACTGATATATTTTGTAAGATACTTTTAGTTGGTAATACATACTCCATGAACATTCTTTAGTTTTTAAGCTGTGGCTTCACAGTTGTTTCCTGTGTATTTACAGACAGCTCATTACTGGATAGCCATTTAGTAGCTCTTGATTCTTTAGGGGTGGGATCTCGGTAGACCTGGACAACACAATATCATTGACAAACAGTATACAACTTACTAGTGATAGATCCCAGGGAAGGTTATTTATAAGGAGTGAAAATAGAAGAGATTCAAAGATAGCCCCATCTAGTGCTCCCAGTTCAAGTGTTTTTCTTTACTCCAACCACTCTGAATGTTATGTTGTCTAGATAGTTTTAGAGTCATTGTAGTACATTAGAAGAGAAGACCATGTTAGTAAGCCGGTGTAGTAAGGTTGCTTGGTCTACTGTTTTAAAAGCTCTCTAAACCTCTGAGTAGATACCACCAGTACATTTACCTTGCTCAAAGCAGGGCAGAATTTTTTTTTATATCAATGAACAAATGTCTGTCAATGTAATGATGTTTAGAAAGAAGCTAAGCTCCCTGTCAGGAAGAACATCATATTTTATAATGTGCTAATGTCTCTGGTTATTAAACATTTTTTCACCATTTTAGAAATGGAGCAGTGACTGGCTGGAATGAAAGTCAGTAGCTGTAGTAGGAGATAAGGACTTTAGAAATGAAATAATCTGTGTATATTTGAAACCACGTGAATGCGAATGAAAGATTGAAAATATGAGCTAACGACTTACTGAGGGCATGGATGGATAATTTAAGAATTTCTGAGTGTATTGTGTGGAAGTCTGAGTTATAGCCAATTTCCATACTTTTCAAGTAGCTTTTGAACCTTTGATTTGTTTACAGTTTTGAAGGAGAATATGGCATATTTGAGACTCTTATTAAGATGGGGAATTGAATGGCAACAAGGGAGATTGAAGAATATCATTTGAGAAACTGGGGAGGATTGCTAATATTTTCTGGAAGATGTGTCATCAGTTCCTCTGTCATATTGTTACTGTCTCCCATGTTGGGGATATCTTTGATGCACTAATGTTTTTTGCAGCCTTCTAAAATTTTTGGTTGACATACGTTAGTGTTCTGCAGATTGTCGGCATGCTTAATTTTTGCAGAGTTAATTTTAATCCTCACCTAATGTTTAACTGCTGATATATATATTGTATTTAGGTTGATTTAAAGGGTCCTTGTTCCATTCCAACCAGGCCTTGTCATTGTTTTCTATTAGTTGCCTAACATTGGGATAATCCATCAAGTGTGATGTCCTTGAAATCTTATTCTTTTAGTGGATTATAATCTATTCTTTTTAGGTTTCTGCATGTTATGGAAAGTGGAGATGAAAGAAATGGAGACATTGCATTGATAAAAAGTATCCCTGTGCAGTTGTTTCAACTCTGAGGATGAATGGACTGATATGGTTATTATTTTGAGAATTAGATTTCGAATATTTGATCACCAGGAAGACCGAATGGGGCAGCAATCACTAATGCCATTTTGGAGGACCTACAGTTATTGCAGTTTGCCTGGGATGTTGATTATAACATCCAGCAGAGTAAAGTTTCTCGAGTTGGGGTTCAGCATGGTATCTTCGGAGATAAGTTGAGTCAGATTCTAAATGAGATGGCACCATGTAATTGACTTCTTACGGAGCCTTTCAGGTCTACATTTCGATCACCTGTTAAGACCAGTTTATGATGTCTGTTGATGTCTAGAATGGCAGTTAATGTTGTTTCAAATGAGGAAAGTGACAATAGTAGAAGAATAAATACGGCTACATGAAATGTAAATGAATGCTTCCACAGTTCTCCTCTGCTCATCCTCTAGCAATAGTAGCAATTTCTTGGACTCTTGGTCTTCCTTATGTGCACCCAACAAAAGTAAGGCCAGATGTCCATTGTAAACAGTCATGTGAGGTTCTTCAGGTATGGAAGACCATGGAGGAAAGCAGACGTTGACTTCTATAGAGTTAAAAACAATTCAATATACTGAAAAATGTCTTTATTGAAATGTCTTATTAATGTTTTCAGAAGTTGCATTTTGATGTAAATAGCCCACGACATGCTTAGCAGAAGGTTGATTTAGTGCTTAGTGTAAAGTAATGCATACTACCTCTTTTTTATATATTTCATAGTTTTGAAAACAGGGATGCTAGATATGCAGGAATATATTTTTAAATGCTAATGAGTGAGATACAATGATTAGTATGTCATGTTATACACCCAAAGCTGTAAATAAATCAGTTTTATTGTAAGTGTTGTGGAAGGTACAACACATATATTATCTTTTAGGTGTAAAAGTTTGTAGATAAATACTAAGCTAGCTGTCTTTTCAGACCATTTTAAGCCTAGCCACATTCCCTCTTGGCGCTAGAATTAACCTATCTATTTGGTGTTACATCGATAATTATACATTACCCCTACTGAGAATAACTGGAATCATATCACAGATCATTTGAGGGGACTCATGCATGGGATAAGGCAATTAGGAGCTGCCCATTAGTCATACAGAAGTAGTAATTCTGGGCCAACTGTTCTATTACCTGTCCATAGATACAAGTCGTGCTTCTATTATGGGCAGGAATGAGCTTTAATTTTCATGGATGGAGAGTCTGTTCCAGAGCAACAGTATCGTGTCTGAGATATACCTGTTCCTCCAAAGCCATTCTGCTGATGTTTTAGAAGAGGTTTAGATTCCTAGACCAAATATTTCTGATGCCATTTCACTTGCTGATGTGCAGTAAGTCCATCAGTATTTGGTCAGAGGAGATCTTGTATTCCAGACAATGGTCACCTCTTAGCAGTCTGTAGGATACTGAGTATAGTGAGAGGACTTTGAATTGGTCCATGCAGTACACACTGTTTAGGCCTTATATTATTTTAGTAAGGTATCTCTGTGAGTGTTCTAGTTGTTGCATGTATCTGGACAGATACATGGCAAAGGAGGAAATAGGCTCAGTGATTGGCCTAATGAGGTCTGAGTAAAGGAATACAGTGACATCCCTAGAGGTAGAAACAATTCCTTTGGTGATAAGTTGTAAAATATAGAAGGACTTTCTTATGACAATGGACACATTAGTCAAAAGTTCGGTTATTGTGCCCGAATAACCTGGTCAGTTCTCAGAGGCATATTGTTCCCTAGGGTAGATGATGTTTCAAAGACTACAACTATGCATTTTGTAGCACTTAGATTCAGTCCATGATTCTGGCACCAGTTATTTATTTGGGACAAACCTTTCTTCAGGCTGGCTAAGTCATTTGGGGTTCAATGACTGCTCCTACTTTAAAGTCATCTGCAGACTTAGAGCTGATTTGTATTGTTTTTTACTTCAGAGAAGTAGATGCCAAACAAGTGAGGTCCAAGCAAGAACCCTGGTGACTCCACTGCTGACTAGACTCTTTGTGAAGGTAACTTCCCATGTTTTGATTTCCTGCATCCTATCTGTGAGCTAGTTGGCAATCCAGCAGATGACATAGGGGTTAATTCCCAAGTTAAGTGACTTTTCTACTATGCCTGAGAGGGGGATTGTGTCAAGGCATGCAGTGCATACCATTTTACCTTCGCCCCATTGCTTTTGTGACCTTTTCAAAAAAGTCCACCAGGTTGAGTGAGCATGACCTGGTCCTTGATGAACACAGACTGTGACAGGTCCAGTGCTTGAAGATTCCCTATGTTCTTATTGATTAGTTCCATGACATGACCTGGTCCTTGATGAACACAGACTGTCCAGTGCTTGAAGATTCCCTATGTTCTTATTGATTAGTTCCATGACATGACCTGGTCCTTGATGAACACAGACTGTGACAGGTCCAGTGCTTGAAGATTCCCTATGTTCTTATCGATTAGTTCCATGACATGACCTGGTCCTTGATGAACACAGACTGTGACAGGTCCAGTGCTTGAAGATTCCCTATGTTCTTATCGATTAGTTCCATGATAAGTCTTTCCATGGCTTTGTCTATGAGGGTGGTCAGATGTATGAGTCTCTTATTACTTGAGTCTGTGTAAGGTCCTCCCCTGTGCAGGAGGAATGACTGTAACTGTTCTCCATTTGCTTGTTACAAAACCTGTAAGGAGGCAGAGGATGAACATTGTCTAAACCATTTATCTTAATCATGCTTTTAAGATGCATCTATGAATCTTGTCAGGACCTATTAATACAGTATTTTTAGCTTTTGATAGTCCTTTTTAGGACATGGTCTTGTGAGATAGCTGGAGGCAAGCCAGTGTCAGGTATATCTTGGCGGACAGATAGAGTGGAGAGAGGGATAAAGTTAGAGTTGAATTTGTTGGCCAGTAGGTTTGTTATAACTTTAGCCATGGTGTAGGTAACATTGTTCACAATCATCTCAGTGCATTGCTTCATAGTGCTTTGAGATTACAAGCATAACTAAAAAGGCCTTGTTGTTGTCTTTGGAACTGGTAGCTATTTTAGCCTCAAACTTGGCTTTGGTGGAGTTTATTAAGTTCCTGAGGTGTTTGTTTATTTCAGTAACAATGGTGCGATATCATTCTGTGACTTACTATTCTGACTTTTAGTCAAAATTCTCTTCCTTTTATTGTAACACTTGTTGATATTATGGTTCCACCATGTGGGTTTGTTTCTAGAGTTTATCTTCCACTTGTTCCTACAGGATACAGCTGCATCTAGTTAGCTGATTACATGCTGGTATACTGTGGTGGTGTATGTTTCCATGTATTCATCACAGATAACTGAAGTTAACTTATTTCTTAAACCTCCTGACAGGGGACTCTACTATTATTTTATAGCTGGACAGCCTTCTAATAGCCATGACATGAAATTATAGATTTGCACGTCCAAAGACATATGACAGTTAAAAATATCTATCTGGAACACTGACATCTATCTACAGCAGCTTAATTTGAAATCATACTATGATCTCCTTATTTAATTATTCTGCTATTCATGCATTTCTTCTGTTATAGTGGCTGCCTCATGTGACTGTATAATATCCATACCAGAGTAAGCCCATAAGTAGATCCAGAAATAAACCAACCTGGAAGCATCCCAAATTAAACAGGGTATACAACAAAAGTAAAACAAAAATGATGGAAAAAATCAGGAATGGTAATTCCCATAAAGATGAAAAGTTTCTCATCAAACCAAATAGGCAACTAAGAGTGCTAATTAGGTCAAGCAAAGTCAACTTTGAGGTTAAGATATCCTCCCAGGTGAAAGATAGCTATAAGACCTTCTACAGCTATGTCAAAGACCTCAAGGGCATCACACAGTATTGTACTGAAATGGTAGTTAATGGAGCCACATTCACCAAGCCTGGTGATATACTGAACCTGTTAGTGGACATATTCTGTTCCAACTTCACCCCCCCCACCTCCAAATATTCTCCCAGTAATGTCCTCAAACATAACCCCTCCAGCTATAAATGGTTGCACTCACTGGGCTCCAAAAACATCCCAGGATGCCTCCTGAATAGTTTAAAATATGACTTATCAGGACCCCTGGAGTCATGATTTAACTATAGTCTTAAAACAATGGCCACTCCCCTTCATAAGGCAGGACCTTCAACACATCCTGCGAGCTACAGAACCATTAGTCTGACTAATCTTATTTGCAAAGCCATGGAAATAATTATCATGGAAATTATCAACAAGGACATAAGAGACCGCCAGACACTGAATCCATCCCAGTTTGGCTTTGTTAAAGGAAGGTCATGTTTAGTAAATCTGGTGGACTTCTTTGAAAAGGTCACTAAGGCAATGGATGAGGGGAAAACTGTGCAAACCACCTACCTAGATCTGGTTAAGGCATTTGATACAATACTTCACGTGGGCATTGTCAACAAATTTACAGAACTAGGTATAAACTCCTTTACAGTGCACTGGATAGCTAGCTGGCACACTGATAGGACCCAGGAGGTTAGAGTTGGTGATGCCACCTCCACAAAGATGCCAGTCACCAGTGAATTCCTCCAGGGCTCTGTGCTAGACAAACTCCTCTTTGACATCTACTTCTTGGATGTTAAAGCCAATGTCAAAGGCCTCTGGCTAACCAAGTTCACAGATGATTGCAAACGAGGAGCAGTCAGTGAATCTCCCAAGATGAGAACATCCTTCAGGAAGATCTAATACAGACAAACACTTGGTGCCAAAGCCATGGCTTAAAACTCAACACTAAGAAATGCATTATAGTACATTTTGGGAAGTCTGCAACCCTGGGTTACTATGTCATCAATAGAATACCCTTAAAAGTTGATTCACTAGTCAGTGTTCTGGGATCTCATGTAGATAGTAACCTAGCCTTTGACCAACATGTGTCCAGGGCAGTAAAAAAATCCTTCTATGTTGCTCAACTTATAAGCAAGAGCATGCTATCTAGGTCTAGAGAGGTTTCATACCACTGTATTCAGCCCTCATCAGGCCCATCATAGATTATAATGCCTCCTTCTGTGTGTACTTGACCAAGCACATGCAGCTACTGGAACATACACAAAGGTTCCTTACAAAAAGAACACAGGGAGTAAACACAATGTCCTACATTGAGTGCCTTAAATGCCCTTTCTCTTCACGTGGTATCATACAGACGTCTGAGAGGTGATCTTTGCCTTGCATACAAGGCATCCCTGTACCCTGTTTTGATTCATCTTTCCCACTTCCACAAAACAAGCAGCATCAGAACTGCTAGATTAAAAGACCTACATTTTGCTTGCAACATAAATAGGAAATGTTGGAGCATCAGATATGTTTCTCAATGTATTCCCATTCTCTGGAACAGGCTCCCCATCCATTTGCAGCAGACCTCTTCCCTATCCCTACTTAAGCACAACTTGGACCAATGGATGGGTAATTGGAAATTCGACCCCTGTCTGGTTTCTATGTCTCAGATGAACAGAAGCAGTCAGTAAATCACCCCTATAAATCAAATATAAATCAAATTTGTAGGTCACATTTGGGTTGCAAGGCTAGGCTTTTAAAGGCTATAGTGGCTGTTAGCCTAGTATACACCTATGAACCTATAAGAACATCACTAATAAATAGTCACCAGCATATTATAGTGGCAGTTAGACTCAAAGACGAGTTAGAAGGTGAGTGCTGCATTTTCATCCTTTTTCCCTTGTTTTTTTGTGCAATTCTATATATGACATATAGATCTGAAGGTGTAGGTAAGTGCCCCTACATTAAGGGGTTGCAGGGGGTCTGCTCTCTTGAAAGCCGTACTTGTGTGTTTTGAAGCTTGGGAGTATTGCTGTTTTGAGTAGCAGTCTCCTAAGGTTTTAAATGTTTTGGGGTTAAATAATCATCTGTTGACTGAATGAGAAGTGATTGCTCATAGTAACCCCTCACTGCAGGCTGGGTTGTACCTACAAATTACCTGCAATCTGTCATCATTTAAACTGGATATATCTTTAAATTCTTTAACTAAATATGTTGATTGTGTTATTACTAGCAATTGTTTACAGCTCTTTGACGGAAGAACAAAGCATACTCTGAAGGAATATCTTAGAAAACATAATGACCCAATGACAAGTTCTTGATAGGAGAAATCCTTAGGTGCTCTTTTTAGTCTGCATCATGGCAAACAACTATTTTTTATTTTTTTATCTTTTTTTTTTTGTTCATAGCCAAGCTATTACCCTGCAGCACTGAAATGATCACAAAATATTCGTCCTAGAAAAAAAAAACAAATGTGAATTTAGGAATTAGATGCTCTGTACCCCGAAGGTCTCATTTAATGGCATCAGAGAGAGCAATATTTCATGAAGGCAGCTGTGTCAGATGTTATCTACTACTATAATTTTTTATTTTAGCATGGCTCATACAAGAGTTTTAAGATACTTATATTTTGAGGAATGTGTTTCAATGAGTTAATATTGTTTAATGTCAAAAATATCACCTAATAAATATGTTTGTAGGTAGTTACTAGGCTATTGGCCTAAGAGCCATTTTAATCCTAACCAGGCTTACCACAGATTTTCCAAAATACTGATGACGTGTCAATACCCCAAGGAATTTTATGGTTACAATATAGGATTTCACACATCAAGTGTTTACAGGCTGCCTCTTTCTGTTAGGAACATAGGCACCAAACTAGGGGTAAATTTGTGATTTCCCATCCACTGGTCCAAGTTACATTTAAATAGGATTGGGGCTATGATTTCACATGAATGAGGAGTCTGTTCCAGAGGAAGGGAAATCTTTGAGATTGTTCCTCCAACATCTCCTGTTTATGCTGCAGACCAGGTTTAGATCCCTAGAACAGTTACTTCTTTGGCTACTTGTTTCATGGCTGTACAACAAATCCATTAGTGTAGAAGCAGAGCCACCGTCATTTAACTTGGAACAAACTGGTTGTTGTCTTTTGGCAGAGTGCCACAGCTAGATATATGTGAAACAAAACATCTAAAAGAGTTTATGTAGAATGTAATAAAAGCCATGCATTATTTTTATTTGGATACAGCTGTTATGAAAATGTTGATAGCTTCTAGGAATCTTTTCAAACAGGTTAATCCACATGCATACAAATGTACTATCAGTAGGTAATGAAATACCAGAATAACCTGTCTATTTCTCAATGTCTTGTAGACAAGGTTTATTATGTGTTTTGTTTCTATAATAATTTTGTATGTCTTTGTTATGAGTTTTATCATCTCTGGCCAGTAAATGTTAGTGTCACATATCTCATATTCAGAGAAGCACGGAGCAGAGGAAAAGTCTAAGAATGGAAACTGTAAGGAGGACTGAGAACTTCAGAAACATCTGAGAGTAAAAACACATGCTCTGAACCCAATCAGCTCACTCAATATCTTCCAATAAATAAATAAATAAAAAGAGGATATAAATTGAGCAATAATGTCCAGCGAAGTTAATGCTCCTGTGAATCTGAATTTAATTCTGAAGAGGTTGTATAGGTGTACACATGCCTACCTCTCAGCTGTCCAGATTTCTGCAGAATATCCAGATTTTTGGCTCATATTTTTGTTCTGTTCCTCATAACATTTGTGGTTTTCTGGCAAATCACCTGGATGACTGAAGTCACTAAATAATGATATAATTTGAGATTCAGACTTAAATCCTTCAAAAAATTTATGTTAAAACAAATGACGATACTCTAGCAACTTTCTAAGTTTATAAGATCAATATTTAAAATCTGTCCCTATTTTTGGGCCTTTGTCCCACCATTTTGTCAGTCTTTGTTCAGATTTTTTGCACTAAGAGGTTGAGAGGTATGACTCATGGCTTATATAATATTTTAATCAGGGAAGAGAGAGCATAGCGCATAAATGTCTAATCTAAGACAAATGACACTTTTTAGAATTTTATGTCTTAGAGTTAATCAGTAATCCTTACGCCTACCCAGAAATGAAAGAGTTGATCAAAGCAATTAACTTTCATGTAATTACCCACACCTACATAGTTGAAAACAACTTTTGTTGTATAATAAACATTAACATAGGTAGAATGTATTTCTCAAGATAATGACCAAGCCTAATGGTAAAATCGTAAGGGTAAATATTCTATAGATGCCTATTTGCACTGTAATTATAATCAAGTGTGCTTACCCAAGAAGAAATGAAATAAATCAGTAAAATGGTTTTAGCCATTGTTTATAGGTCTTTCCTGTGCAATAGTAAATTGATTCAACACAATTAATTTGGACACCTAAGAATCTCTGAATATGATTTAAACTATGCAAGCTTCCTCATTCTAGTAGCACATTGTCTGTGTATGCAGAGGTCACATACTAAATTTTATTCTTCTTAATATCTTGTAGTCTGTCAAGGAAATGAATTAGGAGGGGACATACTGCTACTGCAAATACTGTTGCAGACAGGAGGCATCCTTAGAGTACTCCTGTTGACTGACAATATTTATAATCTTGCATAAAAAATGTATGATATCACGAGTAGTTACTATATATATATATATATATATATATATATATATATATATATATATATATATATATATATATATGTTCTGTATAATTGTTAAATATTTTTCAGGAAAGTTGTAATCTCTTAGAGCTTCAGAAAAAACAAGGTTATTAACTAAATCAAATGTTTTGGTTAAGTCATAAGAAAGGATGCTTGGAGTACTGGCATGCAATAAATGTTTCTGGAAGTAATACAGCAAAGAATGAATTAGTAATGTGGCTGGAAACATCTTCCTTGGTGGGCAAAATCCAGTTATGAAGTTTCGACCAAAACTGAATTTTTCCAACTTTGAGAAGAGTATTTTGTGGTCTACTGTTTCAAAAGCTCTGGTCATATCTATGAAAATATTAGCTATGATCAGAGCCGGATTGAGCAAAAGGTGGGCTAGGCAGTTGCCATGGACTGGTGCTGTCTAGGGGGTCCAGCCAAGTCTTAAAAAAAAACTCCAATTTCATCATTATGTATCTTTAAAAAATTCTGATTCTCCACTACACACCTTCATCATCAGTACATCAACTCAACAGAAACTTTCTCAACATCCGCCAGCAACCACATAAGAAGTATCTTTTCAGGACTAAGAGCGAAATTTATTTTTTCTTCTTTTCAGGAGATTTGTTTGTTTTATTTTCAGAGGTTCACAGTCACGAGAGTTCAGCCACATTAGAAGTACATTTTCATTCTTTTGGGGAAATTTGTTTTGCTCTTTTCAGCACTTCACATGCAATGAAGAGTTCAGTCCTAAGTGGAAAATTTGTTTTGGAGGCTGAAGTTCAGTCAGGAGATTGGAGATGCAGACTTCGATTGCTGATAGTGTGTGTGTGTGTGTGTGTGTGTGTGTGTGTGTGTGTGTGTGTGTGTGTGTGTGTGTGTGTGTGTGTGTGTGTATGTGTGTGTGTATCCATTCCCTTTTTAATGTTTCCCATTCTCCAAAGTGTATTCCCCCCTCCAATGATGATTCACCAGAAATATTTTGCAGCAAACTGAATGTAAACCCCTTCATTGTAAGATGGGTTGCCAAATGGCTCACAAACCAGACACACACTATCAAAGTGGGTGACTCCACATCAACAACCAGCTGACCTGTTACCAGTGGGGTGCCACAGGAGTCAGTGCTGGGCCACCTACTGTTTGGTATATACTTCTCAGAAGTTCAGGTCAAAACTAAGGGGTTGTGGCGGATCATATTTGCCAATGACTGCAAACTAGGTGCAATCATTGAATCCCCATATGATGTCAGTATACTCCAGGATGGTCTCATGGAGACCAACGACTGGTGTGTTAGTCACAGTTTCAAACTAAATACAATGAAATGCATCATTATTCCCTTCGGCACAAGCAATGTCCCCTCACAATATCAAGTCAACAACAATACCCTAAAGACCCATGAAATGGTAAGGGACCTTGGATTGCATGTTGACTGTGACCTTAACTTCAACCACCATGTGTCTGCTGTAGTAAGGAAAGCTTTCTACGTAGCACACTTGATTAGTAAAGACATCACCTCCAGAGCAAAAGAAGTTACAATCCCCTATACTCAGTACTTATCTGGCCCATAGTTGAGTATAACACCCCATTTGGCATGTTCCGTACTAAGCACCTGAGATACTTCAAAGATTTCTAACAAAGAAGATCAAGGGGCTCCAGCATGTGCCTTTAATAGACCAACTAATGTCCATGTCACTATATTCCATATTGTATAGACTTTTTAGGGGACAATTATGCCTGGCCTACAGAAGAATCCAACAGCTAAACCTAATGAACTTGCTGCATATCTGTAAATCAAATGGGACTAGGGCTACCCTTTCCAGAGAACCTCAATACAACTTGCAACTTAAATAGGACATGCTAAAGGGACAGATTTATCTTCCAGTGACTACTGCATCTTTGGAACAGGCTACCAATTCATGTGAAACAGAGCACCTCTATGACACTGTTCAAAAGGAACCTGGACGAGTGGATGGGGTCACTGTAAATTCTTACCAGGCATAGAGCCCACAACCCTCCTGGACATGGGCAGTCATCATTAAATGTAGTCGTGGGTATTGACTAGCATTTCTATGGTATGACATTGGGATGAAATGGCTAGGCTTAAAATGACTTCCGGGTCGATAGCCTAGTAATCTCCTATGATCCTATGATATATTACAGAAAACTCTCCAGGATGGATTACAAGAAACTGCTGACCTTCCAAGTTGATTACAGAACACAATTCCATATAAATCACATTGTTATGGTTATTTTTACTCAGAAAAAAAGTGTCCCTACCCTAAGTCCCATGAACACTGACTGGTTAAGTGACTTGCTCAGTCACACAGAAAGCAAATAGGGCACATTAAGAACTTACAGCCCTAATCCACTGCACTAACTGCCAGGCCTTTCTTAATATACTCATTTTCTGATAAATCACTGAGGATAACAGTAAATAATGCTAATCATTAAAGTTTCATAGCTTTTTTTTCAAGTTAATTAATTAGATTTGTGTGTCATTTAAGACATTGAGCTGCTAACAAACTGCTTTCTGTAGTCAAAAGTATACGGTTTGAATCCTTCCACCTGCATTTGCATACTGTGTGCCTTTGGGCAAGTCACTCAGACAGTGCTCCTGCGTCATCCCTGAAAAGGAAGTGCCTTAGTCAATGAGGTTACCTGGTTAGTAAACAGAAAATAAAATGATATTTAAAACATGGGCCTTTGTCCCTTCTTTATTTTTGACTTTGTTCAAAATTTTTGAGCAAAAAGGTTGAGAGGTATTTTTGTCCATTCTTTGTAAAATGTGTGGATTTCTAGCAAATTGTGGATCAAGTCATTAATGACAAGTTTAAGCTTCAGACTTTGTATCCTTCGGAAAATTCTTGTTAATGCAAAGCTTTTTATTCTAGCAACTTCTTAAGTATATAGGAGAAACATTTAAAATCTGTTCCTGATTTTTAGGTCTTTGTCTCTGATTTGAGCTAAAAAAATTGAGAGGGCAGAGGGAGATTGCAATGGGTCGACGGTATGATTTTAATAGCAGCAAGTAAAGATACATTTCTAGCCCATTATTTGAGAATGTGTTAATACACTTGTTCTCAAGCAGGTACTTGAGGTGCAGAATCATAAGAGTGGCTATAACTGATGGTTTTGTGTGTGTGCACGTGTGTGCGCGTGTGTGTGTGTGTGTGTGTGTGTGTGTGTGTGTGTGTGTGTGTGTGTGTGTGTGTGTGTGTGTGTGTGTGTGTGTCTGTCTGTCTAGTACTTAACCCAGATGAGTAAGGCTTTGAGCTGCTTCTTTAGTGCAGGATATGATTCCATCAGCCTTTATTTGTCTACTGTGTGATAGTGACCAGTTCACTTCACCAGACAGTGCTCCTAGGCTGCCCATGAAAAGGGACACTTGCATCCAGTGGGCTGTCCCAAGCTGTTAGTAAATGCAGTAAAGGTTCATAAGGTCATAGGTAAGCACTAGGTTAGCTGCCCTTGCTGAACGCTTTAAGTCTAACCAATTTCCCTTTTTGTACTGTAAATAACCTATCCCATTTCTTTATTGATTGGCCTTACCAGTTGTCTTTTGAATTCCTGTGCCCTTTGCATAGAATCTAATTAGTGCTTCACTATATGCTATTGAGTCTCAGGACATCTTGTAGTTTAATGGATTGTCAGACATATTTGCAATAAATGTGAGTTTCAAGTAAAAATTTTACTGTTTGCTCACACTAACTCTGTTTTCAATGTGAAACTATTTTGTTTTGTTAGCAAATGGCTGTCAGTGTTTTTGCTGTAAAATTGAAAATAACAAGTTTTTTTAATTACATCCAAATCTCTGTGATCACTTCAAAATAAAAAAAAATGAATAGCATGTGCACTGAAAGGTTTGAACCATGTTTTATGGTAGTTGAGGAGAGACAGCCACGTAATGGGATATTGGTATGGCTGTTGGGGGGGGGGGCATTACTCTGCTTAGAGTCCCATTTGAGTATGATCAGACTCTGACAGTGACAAAGCCTTCATTTATATTGTTGTAAATGATATCTGCTGTGGAACGTAACACTGCTGATTTACTACAAGCATTTCTGAAACTGCGTTGTTTGTCAGACAATAGGCCATAACTGTTGATATGTTTGATAATTTGTTTATATAGATTTTTTTTTCAAATAACTTTGCTAGAGGATAAAAAATGTATATAGGTTTATAGGATCATAGGAGGTTACTAGGCTATTGGCCCTGAGGCCCTTATAAGCCTAGCCAAGAGTTTAGCCCATGTTTAGACAAATCAGCACCCAATGCCCCTGTCCAGCAGGGACATGGGTGGAATTCCAGGGGTATATTTTCTGTTTCCACGGGTCAAAAAATAATTTCCTTAGTTATACGAATTTGCTCGCCCACTATTTCTGAAAGAGTACTCTGTAGGAAATTTTTAAAGTCTACCAACTTATTGCACTCCCAAAAATATGTTCCCAATTACCTCTTTCTTCCCCATCACACCTCCTTTTCAGACTAGAGATCACAGCACATATGTGTTCTGTCACAGCTTGCTCAGTTAGATACTGTTCTAGACTTGTGGGTGGGACTTCCTGCAGGGCTGATGTGAGCATGTCAAGATGTCACAGAAGGTTTATGTCATAAATACTGAACATTCTCTCTAGTGAATTTAGTCAGTTGGAAATGAGTTTTGGCACAAGGCAGCAGGTTGAAAATACACAGCAGAGCAGGTAAAAGTATATTTGATTTCACTTAAAGGATTTACTAACAAAAAAATAAATAAATAAATACTTCTCACTGATCTGTGCCTATTGTCTCTAAACTGAAGGCATCACTGCATGTATTTGAAACTGTGGTTTTGAATAAGTGAGTTCTGCATTTCATATACTCGGAGAAAATGTTAAATTTTTCACAGAATAGTGAGCAATTAAACTGGAATTAAGTATCTTTCAGCATACAGTAGAGAGTTGATTATCTGAATGTTGATTATCTGACGTGTTAATTATCTGAATACAGCCTTCCAAAGTTTTAGGGTAGGAAAATTATAAAGTCTGAATATGTAAACGTTATACATATTTGCATGTGTGTTTTTTTTGAGTTTGTAGCCTGCTTGTGTGTGAAAAATATTCTTTATTGCCCACTAGAATCACTTAATGGTTGAAAACTGTATTCCCCGCATGCAGAAAAAACAAGATTTTAGAAGTTTTTTATCCATTTCAGTTATATATTTGATTCTCTGAACAGTTTGATTATTCGAACAACCCTAGGTCCTAATTAGTTCAGATAATCGACTCTCTACCAGATATTGGGGAAAAATGACAAGGAAAGTAAAGAAGGAAGCTAGTAAAGAGAGGGATGGATAGCATGGGAAATAAGAATGCAGGGACTAAACTGCAATAGGAGAAGATAGGTCAAATATATGTCAGTAAAAAATGATGAACAGCTAATGACTAAGTAGAAAAACTGTGAGGCAGCAAGAACTTTACAGGGGATTTTATATATTACTTTGTCGTTGTATTGATATGAACATTTTTTCAAAAAAAGTTTTGTGTTTCTCATAAATACTACCAAATTGAATTTGATTTGTTCTATAGATCACAAAATGGGGTAGTCCTTGCAGGATTTCATAGGTTCATAGGTGTATAATGAGCTAATAACCACTAGAGCCCTTATAGGCCTAGCCATGCAATCCAAATGTGACCCACAAATTTGATTTATATATGTGGTGATTTACTGACTGTCTCTGTCCATCAGAGACATAGGAGTCAGACCAGGGGTGAATTTCTGATTACCCATCCGTTTCTCCAAGTTGCAGTTATAAAGGGATAGGGAAGAACTCTCCTTCACTGTCTGCCTGGGACGACATGATCAACAGACCACAATGCTTTGCCAGAGATGGTCTGCACCTATTGTCCCTGGGATTCAGGTTACTGGCTAAGGCTCTTGCCACCCCTATAGTGCCTTTTTTAGGCAAAGTTCAAAGGACAAAACCACCACCGTAACAGGTACAAGCATGCAAAATCTGAAGGTAATGCTACTCAATGCTAGAAGTCTAAACCTCAAAATGCCCTCTCTCGAGGCACTCCAAAAATGGAGAACATCGATATCTGGGCAGTAACTGAGACCTGATTCAAGGCTCCAGAGAGCATCCCTGCAATACCCGGCTATAACTCTTACCAAATTTTTCAGCCACCAAAGCTAATCACCCTTAACATCCACATCCCACCCCCACCCCCCCAGTATGGAAACCTCCATA
Organism: Protopterus annectens; assembly: GCF_019279795.1. Taxonomy (NCBI): domain Eukaryota; kingdom Metazoa; phylum Chordata; order Ceratodontiformes; family Protopteridae; genus Protopterus; species Protopterus annectens. The sequence goes on from NC_056734.1 coordinate 828,989,855, forward strand.
AAAAAATTCTCCAAAGCCAACTTCATGCTACTCAAGTCAGAAGTGACAAACTTCATGACACCCATGCAGATGGGAACTGAAAGTTCGACTGCTGAATCCTACACTAAGGCACTGTATGAGCACATCCACTCATGCATGAATTGAGCCATCCCAAATAGATCCAAGATGCTCCCCTCCAAAAAAAGGAAGCCAATCTGGTAGCCCCCTGCCATAAACAAACTTTATAACAAAAGGAAGAAACTGTTGCAGAAAAGAGGAAAAATCCCAGGATGCAAAAAACTCCCTTACCAGCCACAGTAAGAAGCTAAGATCCCTCATAAAATCCTCCAAAGCTAGTTATGAAAATAAAATTGCCAAAGATTCCAAAGACAAACACAAGGCATTCTATAACTATGTCAAGAATCTAAACGGCAATGCTCAGATCTGCTGTGAGCTACAACAGAATGGCATTAAATATACTGATCCCAAGGATATTGCCAATATCCTGGCAGATCAATTCAGTGCCAACTTCACCTCCCTCTCACCTTCTAAATGACCCATCTCAATACCAGAAGATTGCCAAATTCCGGTAATAACAGCCACACAGGTAAAAAATGCAGTCTCCAAAGCTAAGAATACAGCATCCATGTGACCAGATGACATCCCTGGATGTGTATTACATGAACTACAAAATGAACTGGCACCTGACCTAAGTGTCATGTTTAATCATAGCCTCACCTCAGGCTTCGTGCCCACTGAGTGGTGCACAGCTACCATTAGCCCACTCCACAAGGGGAGGATCCACCTTGGATCCCAGGAACTACCACACCATCAGTCTGATGAGCCTGATCTGCAAGGCCATGGAATGGTATTATCATGGAACTTATAAACAAAGACATTGGCAACCTTCAGTCAATGGACCCCACCCAGTCTGGGTTCGTGATGGGCCGATCTTGTCTCCTGAACCTGAATGACATCTTCGAATCAGTCTCCAGAGCTGTGGACGAGGGTAAGGCTGTCCACACAACCTATCTGGACCTCACCAAGGCCTTTGACACGATCCCCCACTCTGGAATCATAGAGAGACTTACTAAGCTGGGCATTAATCCCTACATCACTCGATGGGTTGCCAACTGGTTTACTAACAGAATACACACTGTAAAAGTAGCCGACTCGAAATCCAGCTCCAGACAATTGACAAGTGAAGTACCTCAGGGTTCAGTCCTGGGATCGCTCTTGTTTGGCATCTACTTCTCTGAAGTACAGGCCAACACTAAGGGACTCTGGGTAACAAAGTTTGCAGATGACTGCAAACTGGGAGCCATTATTGAATCCCCAAATGATGTGGGTACTCTACAAAAGAGCCTTACAGAAACAGATACTTGGTGCCAGAGCCATGGGTTCAAACTCAATGCCAAGAAATGCATAGTTATCCCCTTTGGGAAAAAACATGTACCCATGAATTACCACATAGGTGGCAGTACACTAAACACTGAAAGTGGGATGAGAGACTTAGGGACACAGGTGAACAGTGGTCTCACCTTCAATAACTACATCGCCACAACCATCAGGAAATCCTTCTATGTGTCACACCTCATCACTAAGGGCTTTTCATCCAGAAAAAGGAGGTCATTGTCCCACTGTACTCATCCCTCATTAGACCCATTATAGAATACAACACCACGATTGGTATGTACCTCTCAAGACGTCTGCAACAACTGGAAAGGCCGCAAAAATACCTCACTAAAAGAATCACAGGCCTAAAGCAGATGCCCTACGCTGACCACCTTAAAAACTCCAGCTATACTCTGTTGCATATCATCTACTCAGTGCCGATCTCTGCTTAACATACAAAGCCATGTCAAACCCAGAGCTATTGGACATGCTACACTTAAAGAAATCCCAATCCCTCAGAGCCACACGCTCCAGGGATCTAAACCTTGTCATCACAATATACAAAACATGCTGGAGGGATAGGTTCCTGATCCAGAGACTCCCCAGACTCTACCCATACATGTGAAGCAGAGCACCTCTTTGGCCCTCTTCAAAAGGAACCCTGATGATTGGATGGGAGAAAGGAAATTCACCCCGGGGATCATATCAGTCACCCTGCTAGGCAGGGGTCCAGGGAAGTAAATAGTGTGGGAAGAAATAGCCAGGGAGTTGTTATAGCTAGGCTTGTATAGACCTTAGGGTCGATAGCCTAGTACCAACTTATGAACGTATGAACCTATGACTGGCGAGCCTGTTCTAGAGAATGGGAATTCTCTGAGAAATATATCTGTCTCTCTAACGTGTCCAATTTATGTTGCAAGTAAAATTTAGTTGAAATTGCAATGCAGTTCAATGCTTATTTTATAGACAGTATAGCATCTCTAATCAAGGATTTCTCACCATCTAATCCCAACCATGCCCAGCACCCACATTTCATTACATCAACATTCACCTTCAAACTTGTACCCAGATCCCATATAAAACTACTCTTAAATAAATTTAAACCATACTGTACTTCAGCTGATAACCTTCCAAGTGAGTATTTAAAAATAGCAGCCAATACAATTGCCTATCCTGTCTCATTCCTTATAAATAGGTCAATCCAGGAATCGTCTCTCTGGAAAAAGTCACACATTATCACTCTGCACAAAGAAGCAAATTCAACAGACATTAGTAACTTCAGACCTATAAAAGACCAAAAAAGTGGCAAAGCAGCAAATACTGAAAAAAATAATAAAAAAAGACCAAACTCCGAACGTGGAAAACAAATGTAGCAAATTTAATAAAAAATCACAATATTCTCATAAGCACTTTCATCTCTCAGGGAGACTTCATCAAATAAACCCAATTAAAACCAGTCATCCTATATAATAAACTTCTAGTAGGCACATTTACTCAAACAATTAAGCCTAACTACATACCACTCAAGCTTAAAGTTGTACTCTCACTATAAAATCAACTTAAAACATCAGCTTTTTCTTTCAGAATGGGACCTATAGAAACCTGGTCATTTAAGCCAGGTGGAAGTGTGGCATTTAATTTTAACTGCCATACCAACTCCTTTTTGAAAAGCATTCTCTGCCAGTCACCACCTCTTGGGTTGATTTTAATCCTCTCCAAGATACCAAATGTAAACCTTCTAAAATTAGGGCAGACAAGTGAATGCCTGTAAAGTGGGTTTGTGACCTTCTTCTTCTTAACGTCAAATCGGTGTTCATAAATTCTTGTTTTTAGCACTCTTTCTGTCTTGGCAATATAGAATCCTGCACAGTCTTTGCACTTTGCTAAATATACCCCTTTACTTGATGCACAATTACCATTAGCAAATGTAACCTTACTCTGCAGGATATTATCAGGTACCAATGTTTTTTCTTTATTGATATAACTGCACTGAGTACAGCTTCCACATGGTACAGTACCCTTTTTATTTACATTGTCAAACTCCAACCCTTTTTCCAGTAATTGTTTGAAGTTTTTTTCCAGTCTTAAAAACAAAACCTGGTTCCACTCCAACTAATTCATTAATCTCCTTATTCACCCTGAAAATATTCCAGTTCTTGTTTACCAGTTTCCTGATGTCCTTGGAATAACTGTTCTGTTCCAGGACAAGTGCCTTTTCTTTTTCTTGTCCATCCATTTTCTCTTTTTAAATCCCTCCCTAAAAGTGGTTGATATTTATTACCCCATCCTTCCTTCACTTCTTTCAAAATAATATCAACCATTGCCATGGGGTATTCTCTTTCCACAAACATGTCTCTCAGTTTATTCAATTCTCCTTCCAAATCGTCACCTGTGGAAGTCATTCTTGCCACTCGTATGGCCTGCCCTTTTACTAAACATTTTTTATGAAAGTGAGGGTGGTTACTGCTGTATGCAAATATGCATTACAAAAGTTTTCTTTCCTAAATATATTTGATTTAAAACTACTCTTCATTTTGTGAGATCCTTGCATCCAAGTAACTTATACTCTCTTTATTCCAAGAGTGTGTAAATTTCAAATAACACCCATTGAGATAACTAATAAATTCAGCAATTTCATTAACTGTTCCATCCTACAAGACAAAAATGTCATCCAAAAACCTTACGTAAAAATGCATGTACTTGAAATATGGACTGGGGAACACAAATTCCTTCTCCCACCCCAACATAACAATATTTGCAAAACTGGGGGTGCATGCTGCCCTCATGGCAACTCCCTTAATTTGCTGGTAGAACTCTCCTTCAAAACGTATAAAATTGTTGTCTAAAATCAACTCCATTAATTCCACCACCAAATGAATCTAATCATTGGATAATGATGAAAAAAGTTGCAACATGTCATGAAAATATTGCACTCCTGCCTTTGGGATTCTGGTGAACTAGTCCACCACATAAATTCTGAGAAAGTTAAGTCCTTCTTTTCACAATTCCTGTTTGACCTTGCCTAAAAAATCCCACAAGTCTTTTAATAAATGGGGTGTCTTATGAACTACTTCTTTCACCCGCCTGTCCACTAACAAGGCCATGGGGTGGGTTTTACCTCCCCTTCCAGACACAATAGGCCTCAGAGGTGTTTGTTTAATGTTCTTGGTGAACCTTTGCTATGCTATGTAAGTGTCTATTCTTTGATGCGCTATAATGATCTCATTCTTTGAGATGGGGGAGTACGTGTCAGTGTTGTATAATAGACTAGTCATTTCATTGTTATGGTCCTCCACTTTAAAAATAACTACCTCCCCACCCTTGTCGGGTTTCATCACCCTTAGATACTTACTGCTCCTCATTACATTTAACATTTTTTTCAGACCTATAGCAATCTTATTTTCCCTTGCCAAAATACTTGAACATTTTATTTATTTATTTATTTTATTTGGCATGTGTTTGCCAGGAAGATCTAACTGGACAAGTAGCCCATTTTCAGTGGATAGCTGGAGAGAAAAAACTCCAAATACAAGTTAACAGTCACACAAAGTAAACAATTACACATTACAGAGTATGCAGAATACAATATACAGAGAAGTAGCTAATATGCAAATTGGTGAATAGACATTTATATGATGAATAATGGAAGAAAGAAGTTATAGGGGATAAAGGGAGGAGTATTAAGAGGGTTGGTGAGGTGATAAAAGAAAGATTAAGAGAGGTTTTTGCCTTTCGGCTTTTCTCGGTTAGGGGTCGTCACAGTGGAATTCAGGTCCGCTAATGATTGACAATGGATTTTACGGTGCCAGTTTGCCAGCCCAATGCCCAACCTTCAAAGAAGGCACACCCATTCATGCACGCACCTACCTGTATGTCTTTAAATGTCATACAACCATGAGGAGGATATGCAGATTCCACACAGAAAGCGCTCCAGCCGAGAATCGAACGGGAGAACCTCTTGCTGTGAGGCGACAATGCTAACTGCTGCACCACCGCGGCCCGTAGAAAGATTAAGAGAAAAAAAGGGAAAATATAGGGTGGGGGTAGAGGGGAATGACAAGGTTATACAGGGGTATTAGATTAGAGTGTGACCCTGCAAATGTGACAAATTATATGGTTAGGTTTACTGAGAAAGTAAAAGAGGTATAGATGTGAGAAAGAGATTGTAGGAGTGATGGTAAAATCTGCCAAGGGATGTGTATGTGCAGTGCCAGGTGACAGTTAAGTAAGTCTTGAGAATTTGTTTGAACTTGTAGGGGTTTCTAGCAGTTAGGATATGTTGAGTGATGGTGTTCCAAGCCCTGGTGATATAGTTAGAGTAGAGTGAATCCTGAAAACTGTTATTATATTTTGTAACTTTTAATAGGAATTGTCAGAAGATCTCAGGTTTCTATTACTGGGGTAGGACTGTAGAAGATTTTGAACTGCTGGGTACTTATCTGGTTAGTATATTATGGTATGGGCAGTTTTTATTTGCGTGAAGGATAAGAGATTGGGTAGATCTAACCAGTTCAGTTGGCGAAGAGCAGCACAGTGGTGGGATCTATATGGAGAGTTAGTGGCAAATCTGGCAGTCTTGTTGTAGCAGGCTTCAAGCTTAGTTGGGTCTGTTTTCTCAAGATTGGTAAAGATAGGAGAAGCATATAGTAGGGTAGATAGTAGGTGAGTCCTGGCAATAGATTTTCTGGTGGAGTTAATGTATTCAAAAAAGTACTAGCACTGCCCTTCTAACCTATATAGATACTGTCAAGAAAGCTAGAGCTAATGGCAAACTAGTCTCTTCCTTACTTCTAGACTTGCCTAAAGCCTTTGGTACAGTTTGTCACAGCAAACTTCTACTTCAGATGTCCTCACTAGCCCTCTCTCAGCCCATCCTTCTATGGCTCAAAGCTACCTGTCCAATAGGTATCATTCAGTAAAATGACACTCCATGCTCTCTCCTTACCTCTCAGTCACCACCAGTGTACCACAAGGCTCTATCCTTGGTACCCACTTTAACATTTTCACCCTCATCCTCTATAAATCCACACAACAGGCCACCCTAATGCAATACACAGATGATTCCACTCTCATTTGTACATCTTACAACATGGTACACCTCGAAAAAATTACTCAGGAAGCTTTAACAGTATCAAGCAAAAGTCTTTGTGAGTACTGGGTAAAGGCAATTTGGGTAGCAGGATTATTATGGAATGCTTCAGATCTGGTGGAACAATTCCTGAAGTAAGGGATACATTGTATATGTAGGTAAGAGGCTTTGAAAGTGTATCAGTAGTTTTCACAAGGAAGAAGGAAAGGTTAGTCAGCTAAATGGATGATGAGCATTTTAACTGTTTTAACATTGCCCTAGTTTGTCTTATTGAGATTTCAGATAAGTAAAGCTAGCAGCAAACTCAGCAAAGGGTACATAAGTGGCTGTAAGTTGTTATTTAGTGACATACGAGTGGGGTCTTGGTAGAAAAGGATTTGGTAAGTGTTAGAAAAATATGTATTAATATGTGTATGCTTAATGCCAAATTAATAATCAAGTGTTTTTAATACGCTTTTCATTCTATTTCTTATGCACTGTGATTTATATAAATTGAGTTTCATATGAGACTAAAAATATGCCTTATTGAAACTTCAGCATGCTTACTGAAACTTGCAAGTTGCCCTCTGACCTAGTAACTGCTAGCACAGCAATATTCTTGTTTATGCCTTGTGGAAATGTACTTGAGAAGCAGGTGTTAATCTGCTAGGTCAGAAGCATATGAATAGACAATATACCATTTAATAAATGTAATGATTCCAGACAGACTGCCTTGTTCAGAGGATGGGAACCTCTGCAGCTGCAGTAGTTTAGAGAAAAGTTAGACAAAGGCTTATTAGAGAAATGAACTGCTAGCATTGTGTTCGATTTAGCTATAGTATCTTGAATGTAACATAACAAGTATCTAACTGAAAATAACCAAGGCCATGTTGTTTTCCTCAGGATGTTTCACATAAAAATTGTTTAAATCAGCAGAAAATCATGGGAAAGATGGTCAGCAGATGATGACCAAAAGGTGGTAATTCGTTACATCAGCATGGTAGGACAGGATTAATTTGATAACCTATAAAAATGAATGCATTTCCTGTTTCTGGTTAGACAAACTCTGTATTAGCACGTTTTTGTCTCCTTGCTGCAAGATTAAAGTGCCTTAACCTGAACCTACCGTGTTTTGATCATTTTTAAAGTATATTTTTCCTTTGACAGATTGGTCCTTCGGACCGGAATACGTATCTCTCGCTCTGGACCTAGGTCAGAATTGGGCCCGGTGGCATGCATCCTTACGGAGAAGAGGCCAAATCGGCTCTTCTGTTTAGAAAGACCTCCGACTGAATTGTCGAAAGAGGCCAGCCACTGTTTCTGATCTGGGATTGGAGGACGAGTCAACAATCCGATGGATCAACTCACGGAGGGTCAGGTAAGGAGGAATTACCTTATTTCTGTTTCAAGATCAGGGACTAGTTACAGAACTGTTCTTTTTTTGTCAGGTAAATTGCTTATGCAAATTAGAGACAGAAGAAGGGGTTACTGTTTTTTGTCATAGATCAGGGAAACAGAATAGGTAGACAGTTATTCTAGATAAACTGTGAAAAAGGTGTAGATTTGTGGTACCACATGATAGAAAGGGTTATGTAACAAGTTACAGCTTAGCTAAGACACCAATGTGAAATCAGTGCACAAAAAGTTCCCGGGACACGCCCCTAACTGAAGACGCGAAGTATATGCAATTACAGCGTGCCAATAATGTTAAATATTATACCAAATGGGTTGACAAGTACAAATTCGAGGGTAATTTAGATAAACTTGCACTTATGAAACTTGTAAAACAGTTAAAAATAGACGCAAAAGGTCAATTAAAAAAGCAGAGACAATTAGGAGTCCCTCAGGTGCACAGGTGGCTTGAGGAAGCAAATCGTAGGGAGCAAAGAATTAAAAATTCAAAAACGATGTTTTTAGACAAAGAAGATAATAATTTAGTAATAGCGACGGCCCCTCCTTCGCCCCCTCCACTTCCGTTACCAGAATATGAAGCGAGTGGACGAGCTGATCCACCTCCGCTATACCCAGCTGTCCCTGCAAAAGCACAACCGTTTGTCAGGGATCCCATCGAGACCAGGTCTCGAACACGCGACTTGAGGAGGGAAATTGAATTAAATGAATTAAATAGAGCATCACAAGCTATGAGTGAAGAAGAGATATGTCCGCTCATAGAAGTACCGAATCCTCAGGCAGGACAGGCAGGACAAGATCCGACTCTTTTAGTTTATAGACCGTGGACACCAGAAGATATCCGGAAAGTCACAGAAGGTATTCCCCACCCAAAAGTGAATTTTAGAAAGTTTTTGGAAGACTTACAGGGTATGAGATTAAGTTACCATTTGAATGGAGAGGAAGTAGAAAAAGTAGTTAGACAAATTGTAGGTCCAGATTGGCACATGATTTGTGGCAGCTGGAATCCTCGTGACGCACAACTTAGACCACTCCCACATACTGATGCAGAACTGGATGGCAGAGTAAAGGGTCTAACAGACCGAATCTCTGAAAAGTGGAAGCCTGGGGCTGATTGGACTTGTATTAATACAGCAGGAAAAAGAAACAGTAGATGGGTACTATGCCAGATTATTAGAATGCTTTAACAATCATAGTGGCATGACAGTTCCTGAAAATCAAGCAAATGATTCCCCGTATGAACAACAATTGAAAAACGCATTTTTGAAAGGTTGCATTGCACCTATTAGTAGCTTCATTACAAAGCATATGATAGATCATCGAACAAGTAGATTACAAGCCTTACTTGAATATGCTAGACGTGCAGAAAGACATTTTAATAGTAAAAAGAAAAAGAAAACCCAAGTATTTTCAGCAGAAGATGGGTCAGAAGTATTTGTAGTACAAACTGGGAAAAAGGGTAAGAAAAATACCCAGGGAAATAAACAATCTGACAAACGATCAGAAGATTTCAAAGAAAGAAAGAAAAAGGGTGAGTGTTTTAAGTGTGGGAAAAAAGGACATTTAGCAAGGGATTGCAGGCTAAATAAGAAGGCGACCACAGAAAATAAGGAGGATGAGGAATGACTATATGATAGTCAGGAATCATTAGATGAAAGTGAGCAGGAAAAGGTAAGTGTAAATGTGATAACAGGAGAAGAGAATGTGACACAAGGGGTAGAGGATGTATATGAATACACAGATGTAGAAGAAAATGAAATTTTAGACCTAGCTTTTTTGAGCTTAGACCTTTACTTAGCAGACACGAAACCGGAAGTGACGCTTCTGGTGGAGGGGAGGGAAGTTAAATTTTTGTGTGACGCATGGGCTTCACGCACCTTGATACACCCTTCCAAACTACCAGAATATACAGAATCACCAAATTATATATTAGTGAAAGCAGCTAATGGACAGCTATATCGGGAGCCACTCTCCCGTGACATTACAATAATAGACCCTGTTTCAGGGATGACTCAGAAAAGTAAAATTGTAGTTTCTGCAAAATGCCCAGTGAATCTTTTGGGTAGAGATTTAATGCAGATATTTGGCATAGCAGTAGTTCCAACCATGCAGGGTATGGAAGCACAGCGACAAATGAACACTTTTGTAGTGCGACCGGAGGGTGAAATGTATTATTGGTACAGCCAGGACTTGGTTACGACTGGTCCAGGGGCAGTAACCGAAGAACTAATGAACGTAGCTATCAGCAAGTTCCTCTCCCTCGACATTGACAAACAGCATTTGTTGCATTGTATTCTATATTACTGTAATAGACCAGGCCCTGATAGAGATTATGAACAAGAATTGTTTCAAAACCATGCAAACAGGCTAGTATTGCGAAACTTGTACTGGGATGCAGAGGGGAACAGTGTAGCAAGCTGTTCATTGCCCCAGGAATTTTTAGCACTCTACAAATCTAATCGACGGTCCCATGTTAGTTTGACTAAGAATAAAACTTTAAAATGGGCAGACTTAGGTGAAAAGTCACGAGGTGGGAAAAACAGACAGAATTAGAACTCTCAGAACAAGGAGTACAAAAACAGAAATTGATTTGGATCACACAGACACACCCAGCTGTACACTCACAGGCTAGTGAGAATAGCTGAGTATTACTCTTATTGGAAGAAAAGGAAAAAGCCTTGCGAAACATACCAGACATTCTCTGGTCAGCAGGGAAATCAGATGTAGGACTAATACGAACAGCAGGACCAGTTACCATAACGCCAAAGTCAGCTTTTAGACCCCAGAAAAGACAGCATCCCTTGAGAAAGGATGCAGAGGTAGGAATCAAACCTATAATAGCAGCCTTACTTAAGGAAGGAGTCTTAATAGAATCCCCTGATTCACCATGTAACACACCTTTATTTCCTGTCAAGAAAGCAAACGGGGAATGGTGTATGGTCCAAGACTTACAAGCAGTGAACAATGCAGTTATACCCAGAGCACCAACGGTGCCAGATCCACACACCTTACTGAATGATTTAAAGCCAGAACAGAAATATTTTTCAGTGGTAGACATAAGTAATGCATTTTTCTCGATACCGATACTCCCTGACAGCCAATATTGGTTTGCATTTACATTTCAGGGAAAGCGGTACACATATACCAGATTACCACAGGGGTATTGTGAAAGTCCAACAATATTTGCACAGGGAATGGCAAGCAACCTGTCGGGATTTATCCCACCGAAAGGTAGTCAGATTCTACTTTATGTAGACGACATTCTGCTGGCAGCCCCAACCCAGCAAGAATGCAAAGAAGACACGATAGCTTTGTTACAATTTTTAGCTACTCAAGGTCACAAAGTAAACAAAGATAAGTTACAGCTTTGGAGAAAACAAGTTAAATTCTTAGGATATGTAATATCCAAAGAAGGTAGAATATTAGATGAAGACAGAAAAACAGCGATTTTACAAGCACCCAGACCAACTACCAAGAAGGAAATGATGTCCTTCCTGGGAACTACTAATTTATGTCGGAGTTGGATACCAAACTATGCTTTGGAATCTGCTCCACTGGCTGATTTAATATTTAAAAAGCCGATGGCTGCACAGGATTTATTACAATGGACACCTGAAGCAGAAGCAGCTTTCTGTAAGCTGAAACAATTGATAGCATCATCCTTAGTTTTAGGATTACCAAACTATAACAAGCAGTTTATTCAGACTGTAGATTGTAAGCAAGGTTATATGACATCAGTGATGACACAGCAACATGGGGACAAACAACACCCCATAGCTTATTATTCATCACAGTTAGATCCAGTGGCGCGGTCTTTGCCCCACTGTGTACAAGCAGTAGTTGCAGCTGCAATGGCAGTGCAGGCTTCAGCCTCAGTAGTATTATTCCACCCTATCACATTGAGAGTGCCTCATGCAGTCGCAATTATTTTACTGCAAGAAAAAGTAGCATATCTTTCTCCAGCTAGGCATCTTTCCTGTATGACCATTCTGTTGGGCCAACCTCATATGAAAGTTGAAGGATGCACAACTTTGAATCCATCAACTTTGCTTCCAACCCCTGTAGATGGCAAACCGCACTGCTGCCTGCAGGAGATTGAGCAAAAGACATTACCTAGACAAGACCTTACGGATGTTCCCTTGGATGATGCTGAGGTGACATGCTATGTGGATGGCTCGTGCAGGAGGGGTCCTACAGGACAGAACCTAGTGGGGTATGCAGTCGTTTCTGATACTGAAACTTTAGAAGCAAAATCGTTGCCACACAACTTATCTGCACAAGCAGCAGAATTGATTGCCTTAACGAGGGCATGTACCTTAGCAAAATGTAAGAAAGTGAACATTTATACTGACAGTCAGTATGCTTTTTCTACTGTACATGTTTTTGCGCAGCAGTGGAAAAATAGAGGAATGATAACATCTACTGGTAAACCGATTAATCATGCGCAACTTATTTTAGACTTGTTAGATTCAATTCAGTTACCTAAGAAAGTAGCTATTTGCAAATGCGTAGCTCATACAAAACAACAGGATAGAATTTCAAAAGGTAATGCACGGGCTGATACAGCTGAAAAGCAGGCAGCTTCAGCCACAGAAACTTTTCTTTTGAGTGAGGAATTACAACCCACAGAGACTTTAGATTTAGAAATGTTAAAAACAATGCAGACACTTACTACAAATCTTGAGAAACAAAAGTGGATAAAACGAGGAGCAATCCTCGAAAAGGGACTGTACATCTCCAAGGAAAAGAAACCGATTTTGCCATCTAATTTGTTTAGATATGCAGCATTGTTGAGCCATGGGCAGAGCCATGTCTCAACAGGGGGGATGGTACAGTTAGTGAATCGAGTGTTTACAACCTATGGGTTTACAAACTATACAAAAAATTTTGTGCAGCATGCCATGTTTGTAACAAGCATCATGCACAAGGGGCATTGAAGCCTAAGCGAGGGAATTTTCCTACACCACCATATCCGTTCCATACTATCTGTATGGACTTCATAAAATTGAATAAATGTGAGAATAAGAAATGCTGCCTAGTTATTATAGACATGTTTTCCAAATGGGTAGAAGCGTTTCCAACTAAAAATCCAGATGCAGCTACGGTTGCAAAGGTCCTTGTTAAAGAAATTATACCCAGATTTGGGATACCGGAAAAGATTTATAGTGATAACAGGACACATTTCGTGAGCCAAACAATCCAACAACTTAGTCGTTACTTCGGAATATCGTTAAAGAACCACTGTGCGTATCACCCTCAATCTGCAGGGCTAGTAGAGCGACATAATGGGGTACTGAAGAACAGACTTAGGAAATTGATAGAAGAAACACAGAAAAATTGGGTGCACTGTTTGCCTTTAGCACTGTTGAGTATGAGAACTGTTCCAAATGTAAAGGGATTAACTCCTTTTGAAACTTTGTTTGGGAGGGCATATTATACACCTCAGTGGAAACCTCTCATATCTACAGAGCAGGAGGCTGACAGTTCACTTGCAGGATATATGAGGAGATTTTTGAATAACAAACTTTTGCAGTTAAATTCTGTTTCAGATAAAGAGCAACCGAAATCGGAAGCAGCAGTAGCCCCAGGCACCTGGGTCTGGGTGAAGATTACAAAACAGAAGAACTGGAGCTCTCCGAAGTGGGAAGGTCCGTACCAGGTACTGCTGTCAACACCCACTGCAGTCAAAATCGTGGAACGAGCTTCCTGGATTCATTTGACACACTGTAAACTGGTCAAAAACTTTGAACTGGACAAAAACTTTGTTACTGTTGCACAACAAGAACAAAATGGCCAGATACAGAGTGAGTAGAGACACTGAGCAATTTCAAAAAACTTGTATGATTGTTTTTGTTGCAATATTGATCACACTGTTCTTTTTGCTGTGGCCATACTTTTTTCCTGCCACAAAGGTTGAACTGATTAGACGTAATGAACCAAACATAGACTGGCATCTGAACTTTAACACTTATCAGGCAATTACACGTATATACGCAGAGACTTTCAGTGTTTCGAACTGCTGGGTCTGTACGGCCATACCAACAGCATACGGGGGTTTGTTAATGACTGCTATCCCCCTAGGGGTCAATGAGACCTGGGAAAATCTGTTTTTTTGACACAGTCGCTATTAAAGCACAAGATAAAGTAGCACTGTATTTGCCTGTGACACAAAAAGGAATTGTTTGTTTTTATAAAAATGATTCCCTCCAAGTTGGATGGAGCAAATGTAATGTTACTGTACAGTACAAATGTTATAGAAAACTAAATGATTTGAGTGGATCTTGTAGTACAGATTATGACTCATTTTTTGAAATCTATGCATAAAACTCTTGATCAGGTACAGCATAATCCTGTACTTTTCAAACAGTTATCAGTGATAGATAGGAAAATGTTTCATGCAGGGCAGTCATTTCGTAACAAAGTAATGACAAAGGTAGAGGACTGTTATTTTGTATGTGGGAAAAAGGCATATAAATGGTTACCTGAGAATTGGTCTGGCAGTTGTTTTTTGGGATACCTGGTTCCGGCCATCCGACACACTGCAGCTTTGCCTCAAGGGAGTATTCGAAATACTCGAGACGTAACCAAAAAGACTGTCAAGAAACCGGAGAATCCAGTGGGACGAATCAAAGCAGGGTGGAAAGACCATCATAATGTGGGAACCAAACTTGTGCACATGGACTTGAGCGATGCTGTTATATCCTGGGCAGGTATATCACCCATGTATGGTGGAGTCAAATCAATATGGGAACTGCGAAAACTGTCTAAACTTCTCGAAATAATGAGTAGTGCAACTTTTTCTGCCCTTGAACTGATAACTGATGAACTGAATGCCATGAGAACTGTAGTGCTTCAAAACCAAATGGCTCTTGACTTCACCCTAGCGGCGAGAGGCGGAACTTGTGCTTTAATCAAAGAAGAGTGCTGTGCATTCATTCCTGACCATCAGCATGAGATCAATGACCATCTTGAGGTGATTCAGCAAGTGTCGGCCATGACCAACCCAGGCCCAAACCCTCTGACAGAGTTTTTTCAGAATGCCTTTGGGGGGTGGGGCTCCATCTTTATGAACATACTGATTGCTATTGGGGTAGGTTTACTCCTAATAGGAGCTTGTATTTGATGCGGAATCCCCTGCATGAAGAAATTAATTAAGGAATTCATAGATATATCCGTATCTGAAACTATGTATCAAAGTACTGAATTTGAAGAGCTGCTAGAATGTGAGACGCTTTCATAAAAGTTTAAACTGAATGACTTTCTTAACTGCAAATCCTAAATGGAAGAGGTTAGGAAAAGAAGCAAGCTGTTTATCATTTTTCGAAAATAGAATAAAAAGTATTAACAGGAGGGAGAAGTTAGAGAAATATGTATTAATATGTGTATGCTTAATGCCAAATTAATAATCAATTGTTTTTAATACGCTTTTCATTCTATTTCTTATGCACTGTGATTTATATAAATTGAGTTTCATATGAGACTAAAAATATGCCCTATTGAAACTGCAGCATGCTTACTGAAACTTGCAAGTTGCCCTCTGACCTAGTAACTGCTAGTACAGCAATATTCTTGTTTATGCCTTGTGGAAATGTACTTGAGAAGCAGGTGTTAATCTGCTAGGTCAGAAGCATATGCGTAGACAATATACCATTTAATAAATGTAATGATTCCAGACAGACAGCCTTGTTCAGAGGCTGGGAACCTCTGCAGCTGCAGTAGTTTAGAGAAAAGTTAGACAAAGGCTTATTAGAGAAATGAACTGCTAGCATTGTGTTCGATTTAGCTATAGTATCTTGAATGTAACATAACAAGTATCTAACTGAAAATAACCAAGGCCATGTTGTTTTCCTCAGGATGTTTCACATAAAAATTGTTTAAATCAGCAGAAAATCATGGGAAAGATGGTCAGCAGATGATGACCAAAAGGTGGTAATTCGTTACGTCAGCATGGTAGGACAGGATTAATTTGATAACCTATAAAAATGAATGCATTTCCTGTTTCTGGTTAGACAAACTCTGTATTAGCACGTTTTTGTCTCCTTGCTGCAAGATTAAAGTGCCTTAACCTGAACCTGCCGTGTTTTGATAATTTTTAAAGTATATTTTTCCTTTGACAGTAAGGTGCTGAATACAGGAGGTGAAATAGGATTTAAAGTAATCAGCAGGACTGCAGTTGTATTATTAGGTAAATAAATGGATGAATGGCAAGAAGGAGGGAATTGCCCTGTAAGGTACTTAATTTCATTCAGAAAGTGTGCTGGACTGCTCATGGTCTTGGTTATGTGACTTTGTAAGAGGCAGTTGCTATTCTGGTTTCTATTTTAAGGGAGAGGTAACCTTCGTGTAAATGGTCATCTAAACTGTTTTGTTTCCAAGCATACCTGGAATTATCTCTTTGCTTGATGAGGATCCTACTTCCATTAGAGGTCCAGGGGCTTTTGCGACCACTCAGCTCCTGTGTGTTATGGTGGCTAAGGTGTTTTGAATAGTGAAGATGGTGGAAGTACAAGAAAAAGCTAGTGCAGGTAAAGCAAGCAGATTTTCTACCCTACAGAGGTCAGGTTACTTTAGCCCCATCCCTTACTTAAGTACAATCACTAAAATAACCAAATCCAAAAGGTTCCGATGAAGTCCTTTTATATGTGGTTGAAAGCTCTAAACAAATAAACTGTATTCTGGTGGCTGAAACTTCAACTCTGGCTCCTGTGATTTGATACAATCACTAAAATAGTAAAGTAGTGCATAAACAACACTTGTATATTGTACTAGCAATTGTTTTCTTGCCTAGATACACCATGGGATCAGAAATGGCACAATATTCATACAGCAATACATAATATGGCAGACTATTTATGCAAATACGGAAAGTCTGTTCTCACAGTATTAATATTTATTGATTTACACAGAAGTTATGAAACTGTTTGCCACTCTCCTGTTCTTGTGAGACTAAAGGGTTATGCTTTAGTGAAAGCCATGCAGCTGGTTTCAATGTTCCCTTAAACACTGACCATTTACAGTGTGACTTGTAACATGCTCAGAACAATGCCAGTTCCAAACAGGAGTTCTGCAAGGATCAGTGTTTGCCTAGACGTTGCATCACCCTATAGTCTGATGACCTTATTCTGTTCAATGAGGATAAGTTGGAAGAGTATATTTAGAGAGATCTACAAGGAAATCTTAACAAAGTTTGCACATAGATCAAACGTAATAGCCTGATTCTGAACCCTACAAAATCAGTAACTATACTTTTTCCAACTTCACAATAACTTATGTTGGAAGATTCCCAACTAATTCAACATCAGATATAATTTTATCGCTGTCACCGTGGTGGAGAAATCCTAAAGCAGCTTAAGGCATGCTGTAAACCTTCAAAGCACCTGACTCCAGAAGCATGGAACGGGAATTGATACTAAGTGTTCTCATCTGTGTATATTTAATATATACCTCGCGTTTGGCTTTTCATTACTTAGTCAACATAGTTTACTAAAATAACTGTTAACAAATTTTGTCAATTTAGTTCTTTATAAGCATCCAGAGAAAACTGTTTATCATCGCAAAAGGCAAAATTACTATCCATGTGTATATTTAATATATACCTTGCGTTTGGCTTTTCATTACTTAGTCAACATAGTTTACTAAAATAACTGTTAACAAATTTTGTCAATTTAGTTCTTTATAAGCATCCAGAGAAAACTGTTTATCGTCGCAAAAGGCAAAATTACTATCCTTCACAAAAGTGTGTGAGATCAATAATCCCTGAGGTTGGCGAATATGCCCCCTCCCTGGGGATTTTGTGATCTCAGAGTTAGTGTATATAATTAATGAGGGGTTTAGCCTCCCTGCAAACAAAGATGATTAGTGTGTGTGTGTGTGTGTGTGTGTGTGTGTGTGTGTGTGTGTGTGTGTGTGTGTGTGTGTATGATCACACACACACACACACACACACACACACACACACTCACTCAAGTTTACATTGGCCAGTTTTAGATATTGAAAGAAAAGTCAAAAGTAGAATGCATCTATTATTTCACTGCATGATATTGTTCCATGTTTTGATGCAATTTTCATAACATGGCTAGGATGTCTTTCAACAAAATATTGAATGATTAACTAATTTTATAGCTAGTCTGTCAGTTGCTACAGCGGTTAAGGCTGTGAGCTACAGTTTCTGTGATAGGGAATTTTATTCCCTTAGCCCTCATTTGCCTTGTGTGACCTTGAGCAAGTCACTTAACCAGACGTTGGCACTGAATCGCTCCTGAAAAGGACCAAATGCCCACTGAGGCTTCCCTAGTCAATAAATAGGTATCTATTTAATGGATGAGGAGAAAATGTTATTTCCTGTCCTTATTATTTGTGTAGTGGGATAAAAGTTTATGGGAACTTTTTATGACTTATTTACGTAAACTGCAAATATTCAGACCACATAAAATGAACAAGAGGGAGCAGTGGGATGTTCACAATGTAATTGTTTTTAATTCTGTAGGCTATATGTGGTCTGTTTGACGGTGTGTAATAAATTGCATTTTTCCCTATTTGCTAATAAACTGATGCTCTTTTACTAGTATTGTACGTATTCCATTTCAGAACTGTTCAGCAAACCCAGCATTTCTGCATGACATAAGGTAGTTACACTCAGTGATTACAAAAGCTTAAGTGGCATTGGTTTCATTCCATTAGGGTCCCTCATGAGAACAATGCAAAACAACAAAAAGATCCATTAAAACGGTTTCATTCAAATCTTAGTGCTTCAGCTTAAACTCTACGCAGAGGTCCTTTAATCCAATGTATACCTTAGATCATCTACAACTTCTATAATGACAAAAAACTTCATGCATTGCACATACACACCATGGCTGTCCACAAGTGATTAGCAACAGCATTATTAAAATCCATATTCTGAACTCATTAAATACTCCATAATTCTTACCTTAACTGATCATATTATTTACCCAATGTATATCAAATTATAGTCACTTGAAATGCCATAAACAACCATATTAGAAAGATGTGTGAAATGTTGCCTGATCTTAAAACACCCCCGATGGGAAAATCTAGTGCATATTAGAACAAACAAATGACGAGTCCTTACAATGTTCACAAGAAAAGGTACCTAAAATAATTTGCCCTGGGCTGAATAATACCTTTTAAGAAGACATGGAGAATCAAATTTGCTAAATAAGTCTTTTAGTCAAATTCAAACCCACCATAAAACAAATATGTAGTCGAAAAGGCAAAATACTCTTTTATCCACCCAGTAAAGGTTGTATGACTGCCATATATATCACAGAAATAGTGTTCTTTTGTGTGTAACCCCATAAATGTTGGGTATGTTTATGCAGTTTAGGGGATATGCCTGTGTGTTAAGCTGTTAGCTCAAGAAGCTACTACTGTGTAGTGACAGTCAAATGCTTTAATTAGTGTAGGGTTGGAGTCTCCCCTCTTCCATTTTCCTTCTATGCGACTGTGAGTGAAGTAACAGCAGAACACATTCTTTACTTCTTCAATGCGTATCTGAGGTGCTCTACAGTCTATATGCAGATGATCTGAAACTGGGAAAACTGGTTACATGTGTCACAGATAAGGCATGTCTGCAAAAGAACTTGACTAAATTGACCATTTGGGCACAGGAGAATAATATGCTGCTAAATACATCAAAAACTGAGCATATGAAATTTGGGAGACATAAACTGAAAGGTGAATATTTAATAAAGTACACGCTCATTGAAGCAGTAGATCCATTTAAATACCTGGGTATATGCATAGAACCAGCTTTGAGTTTTCCTATTCATATCAACCAATTACTTAATGATAGTTATAGAACCATAGGTTGTATACAAAGATTTATAGAGCCTAGGAAATCAGAAATGATGAAATCATTGTTTGTTAGTTATATTAGACCCAAACTTGAGTATGGAATAACAATATGGAAACCTTATAAGAAAACAAGCATGAATAGACTGGAAATAATAATGCAGAAATATACCAAGGGGATCCATGGATGTGAAAATTTCAGTTACTGTGAAAGACTAAACTATCTGAACTTGTACAGTGTCTCTTATAAATATCTAAGAGGAGATCTTATTGAGGTATATGGGGCATTTAGAGACAACTACCTCTAGGAATATTTGGGGTTATCAAAAAGTACTAGAGAATCATCAGACAACCTATGTAGAAGAAAAAGACAAAGAGGAAAAGCAGAAAAGAATATTACTAATGGAGATGTTAAAGAAATAGAAACTGAGGTTACGGAGTACCTGCAAAGTGAAGGATTTAGTGTAGGAAATCTAACTCAAAAAACACCACAACAGGACAGAGTAATGGACATCCAAATTAAGGCGAAACCAGAGGAATAGGAAGAGACTGATTGGTCACTATGTGCAGATATTTTGGAGACTTCCACAGGAAACCAGTATAAACTTTCAATTGGAGCTGGACAGCAAGGGAAAGAACAGGAAACTGTGGCAACTCTGATGCAGTCAATGTTAAGGAGAGATAGGCCAAAGCATTCCCATATGACAGAGCAACAGATGACACATGATGAAATTGAAGAGAATGGAACTTGTTATAAAGCAGTTGCAGGAAATGGAGAACAAAAATGTGTCCTCAGTTTAGAGGAAAATGAGCTAAGAGAATAGTTGCTTGATTTAATAGAGATAGATAGACATATTAAGATCAATGAAAGAAATAGACTGCAGAAGGACAATAAAACCCCAAAAGATAGAAGTTTGATAAAACAAATGAACACGGTAATTAGGACTGTCGATAGAGATCCATGCGATATAACAGAAGTAAACAGAATATATTAAATTGCAACTAAATTAATAACAGATAAAGTTCTACCACAAGAACAGAGGGTAATAAGGGAAAGCAAAGGGAGAAATCAAATACCATCACAGAAGTATTGAAAAGAGAAAACTATAAAACAATTAGGATAACAACTGTCACTGTTAGAAGAGTATAGAAGAGGGAACAGATGAACAGCAATACTCAGATAGATGTGGGGGATGTGGCCAAGATGCAGGCTAGTTAGCAGCACTTTTTTTTAGCTCTGACAGTCTTTATATTTACTGACAGAAAAAATTGAAGACCAGGACTAATTTCTTCACAAAAACTATAGGATATAATATTCAAAGTTCACCGGTTTGTTTTATCAGAAAAAATTGCCAGTATTTAACAAAATTCCTGTCAAAAATTTCATCAGAAAGACTACTGATACTGTGACAAGACGAGCAACTCAAAATAGAACTTTCAAGACCAGTCTTCAAAGAAGGACCTGCAAACCTGATTAGTCAACATGTGTGAACTAACCGAAAAATTTGATAGAATGGAGAGTAAACTGGATTTGCATAAAGAAGAAACCTCCAGACAACTAGAGGTTTTAAATGAAATGATGCAATAACAAAAGATACAAATAACTGGGATGGAAAACTCATTAAATGACCTAGATGGGAGATTAACAGAGCAAGAACTACAAGTGGAATTTCTTTTGAAGCAAAATACGGCTTTAATAAATAAAGTGGATGATCTCAAGAAAAGATCCAGGAGGATTGATCTTCGGATTTATGGTTTACCTGAAAATGCGGAGGCTCAAAACAAGACCAATTTCCTCACAACCTGGCTTCCCAAAGCTTTAAATCTGCAAGAAGCCTTTTCATATGGAATTGAGAGGGCTAATTGGTCTTTGACTGAATCAACCATGTACAAGGAGAAAACCAAACCAAGATCTGTCATAATTCATTTTTTCTCTTCACATGACAAAGAACTGGTTCTGAAGTCAGCATGGACCAATTCCCCAATTAAATATGACAACAACATTATTAGGCTTGATAAAAACTACTCTTCCACAATGGTAGCAAAAAGAAAGGAATGTTTACCACTAATTAAGAAACTTAAACAACAACAATTAAAAGTTCATCTTTTATTTCCAGACAGGCTTTGCCTTTTTTTCCCGGAAGGCACCTGAACCTTTAAAACCCTGGATACTGCAGTTTCTTTTCTTTCGAAAAACAACTTCCTAGATGTAACAGAAAAAAATGGATTGCTTGGGACCTAGTCTCAAACGTCAAGCTGAGAAGAATAACTGGCAAAAAAGTATTTAAAACAAAAGTAAATAAATGAAGGACAAATGATTTTCATTGTTTTCTTCTTAAAATAAAATGTTTTTTGCATTATTAATTACCTGCAGTTTATGGATAGGGAAACATATATCTTCAGCACTCTACACCATCAGAAAAAGGTAACTCATATTAATTTATATTTACTACTTTGAATTTATAACCAACATTAATACTTAAATCAAATAGACAATACAGTCATAAGTATAGGCACTGTTATTCCTGTTAACATTGCTTATGGGTTACCTAATATACACCAAGAAATTGAATGACAACTGGGGATAGCTGTGTTTGGGTTGGGCTGGAGGTTATACTAATAGTGTTATTTGCATGTTGGTTGCATTGACTCTTTACTTATATTATAGTTGATAGCCTTGCTTCTCTTCTAACAAAGCTTTAATAATGTGTTTAATATAGATAAATAATTAGTTCTTAGAGTACATGATTTACACATGAAATATTTTGTTTTAAGATGTACAATGACTCATTTCTACAGTATTTATGATAGTTTTCTTAAAGAAAGTTGTTTTTTTTTTAAATCTGTGGCAATACATTTCATAAAAATGAACAGAGTAAGCCAGGAAGCTCCAGTTACACACAAAGAATCAAAAGCACCATACTTGCATTCTATAGTTTCCCGCCGGAATCATGAGCTAATTACACTGTTTTTGTTTTAGAACTCTTCGCCTAGCTTCATGAAGCAATTCTGAAGCCTGGGTTTTCCCACAGTCAAATAGAGGCACTAAAAGTAAAGTAAAAGAAGCATGGTGATGTCACTGCTTTACAGCACTCAGATATTATTGTTTTATCATTCTAAACTCTTAAAGTGACATACTATTTCACTCTAAGTGCATTAATAGTTTACCACAGATTATAATTTAATGATTTAGTAAAACATACAGTAAAAATAAAAAAAAAAAAACAGTTTTGCTTTAGAGATTTCATGTTAAGTCTACAGATTTACTGATTAAATATCTACTTTTTCATTACAAACAATTAAATTGATTTGAATGTTTTCTGTCACAAAAACAAAGACTCTGATAAGAGGAGACAATTTCATTCTGTAGTCCACATATCTATTCCACACTGGCATTCATCTGCAAACCATAAGAAGAGAAGTCACGTATAAGGAAAAGTGGCTGATTATAGTTTTTATATTTGCTGTTTCTTGTTAGTCTATAAAGGATGATGTAAGTCATAGAGTTTTGTGGTCCTTTTACACTGATAGAGCAGCCATGGCATTAGATAAAGGCAATACATCTAAAGCCACAACTAACTGTAAAAGGTAACTTTGAACATTAAAATAAGATCACATACAAATTAAACTTTTAAAACAGTTTCAGTGTAATACGGATTGAGTTACTTAAGTAAATGTTTCTCAGTCTGTCAAACTTGCTCAATACCTTACTGTTATCTATATCAGTTCAATTATGTTGACTGCAGCATTGTCATCTGACTTTACAATTCAATATGGATTGTTAGTGTGTTAAATAATATTGTATATAAACCAAATCTTTCTATTTATAGGGTTGTTTTAAGCTTGCATAAGTTACACTTCACCTTTTCAGGACTTTTAAAATATATATAATTACATACATATGACACTGCTACAAGTTGTATAATAACTTTTAAATAATCTATCCTAAGTAAACCAGAGAAACAATATACAAACATAAATTATACAAGCTAACTAACTTATGGGTTTTCATCTTGTTTTTGTGTTGCTTACACTTAGAAAGAAAAAATAGAAGGTTTTAATACAAGAAGGAATGTTGAAAGATTTGCTTATAGTAAACATGTATTATACAATTCATAAGTGCAGCAGTGTAGCCTATATTTAAGCATAACTGTAAGACAATTTCTCTGGTTAAAGATGATTCATATCAACCTGTATGATTCCTTGATGTGTTATTGGAATTGTTAATTCTTGTCAACCTTAACAGACTGAATTTAGAATATAGTAGAGTGGTTAATAACCATAAGTTTACTATTATAATTATCCTATACAATGATAACATACTTTCTGACTAACAAGTAATGACTTTCAGGCCTGTGATAGGGAGAGGGACAATTTGATGCTTTGTCATCTTAAGTGTAGGGGTTATAATAGCCCCATGGATAGAAAGGGGTTCATGGTTCCGATTTTGATACTACAATGTTTCTTATGATTTTTTTTTTACTTGCCTAAGTATATTAGTCAAACTAAAAGGAAACTAAAACAGTTTTTTTATTCACAGCTGTACACAAACAAGGACATTTATACATTATTCTGCCTAATGGAATACAAGTTCAATTAAATCTACAAATAGTATTTAAATATGAAGGTGATCTCAATTAATGTTAATGGGTTGAATAATAAATATAAGAGACTACGTTTATCTAAATATATTAAAACTATAAACCCACAACTGATATTTCTGCAAGAGACACATTTATTAACTGAAGACCTTAATTTACTCAGCTTCACTGGTTATACAGTATTAACAAGTTTGCCACATAAGAAAAAAACAAGAGGGGTAATGATTTTATGGAAGAATTCTGTCATTATGCCAAAATAATAAGCTCATATCAAGATAAACACCTGGAATGCTTTGTATGTCAACTATCTCAGTAGTAAACTGTATACTTTTATTAACTTTTACAGCGGTAGCATTGTTGCCTCACAGCAAGAGCTTCTCCCGTTCGATTCTCGGCTGGAGTGCAGGGAGTGCCTTCTGTGTGGAGTCTGCATGTCGTCCCTGCAGTTGGGTGGGAGTTTGAAAGACATGCGTAAATGGGTGTGCCTTTGTTGAAGGTTGAACGCTGAGCTGGCACCTCGGCGTTCGTGAAAAATCTACTGCCAATCATTAGCGGACCGGAGTTCCATTGTGGCGACCCCTAACCGGGAAAAGCCGAAAAACAACAACAACATTGGATACCTGCCTTGAGTGCAAGTATAGCTAAACAACAGTTAGAAGAAGTAATCCAGCACTCCAAGGGAAGCTTGATAATAGCTGGGGATTTCAATCGTATACTAGATGATAAAGACACTCACTCTACAACTATCAGAAAGAAAACTGCAACATCACAAACACTTGCAGATTGTGCTGAATTATATAATCTTAATGATGTTAATGAATATGCAAAGATTCTCTGCATTATACATTTTTTGCGCACAGGTATAGCACACACTCAAGAGTAGACAGAGTGTATATGTTGAAGGAAATAAGCACCTTTCTTAGCAATGTTAAAGTAATCTCTTGTTCATTAACAGACCACAATGCAATTACTTTTGAAGTAGAAGTTCATAACAAACAAAAGCTGACAATCACTAGAACCCCATCCTATATAACAAATCTAAAATAGTTTAAAGAATTTTATGTAAAATAATTACAACAATTCCTTGAATTAAATATAAATGAAGACATTTCAGAAATCTATGTATGGGATGCATTAAAAGCATACATATATGGAAGAACATTAACTTGGTACAAAAATAAAAGGAAGTAACGGGACAAGCAATTAACTAAACTTCAAATGGAAATACATATTATTAAACTTAATATACAAAAAGGACAGAGTCAATTAACTAATGATTTAACAATGAAAAATAAAGATTATACTGAAAAATTACATTGTACAATAATGATAGAATTAGAAAAAAATAAAACATATTTCTTATTCAATGAACCCAAAGAATCAAAGTTAGCTAGCAAATAGAACTAAGAAAGTTATTAAAATGAATCAAATGAAAGAACTAGATAATCCCAACATTAATAAGAAAGTATCAGACTTAGCATACTAGAATCATTTCAGTCGCACTATGAAAAAATTAATACTAGCAACATAGAGATGAAATTGAATGAAACAATTAGAAACTTCCTTCAGACTAATATAAACCTCAAGATATAGGAACAACAGAGTGGACACATTGACAAGCAGATAATGTCCAAGTTTCAGAATCAAATTAAAAAACTGAAACCCTATAAAGCACCAGGAAATGATAACATAACACCAGAAATTAATAAGTTATTGCCCAAAGAAGCTAAACAGTTATTGTTGAAGGTTTTAACCAGGTTAAACAAGGAATATTAGTTTCACCTTCTTGGAAATACAGTTTAAGCTTGCCTATTCTGAAATCTGAAAAATAATGCCTCAGAATGTTCTTCCTATAGGTTCATTTCATTGTTAAATGTAGATTACAAAATGTTTATGGCAGTACATACAGAGAGAATTAAAAATATATTACCATCATTAATTGATCACGGCCAGTCAGGTTTCATAAAAGATAGAAACATCTACGATAATATTAAACGAATTCTTGCCTTGATAAGTTATGTTAAGTAAGAGAGACATGACTCTGGTGAGCCTAGACATCAGTAGCACCTATGATTCAATACATTGGAATTATTTACTGGTCGTACTAGAAGAATACGTTTTTTTCACAATTCACATTCTTAATTAAAGCACTATATGAAAATTCTCTGGCCTATGTTAAGATTGGATCATGTCTCTCTACTTCTATAACTATTAGAAAAAGAACTATGCAAGAATGCCCACTTTTACCTTTACTGTTTGCATTAGCAATTGAGCCTTTTACTAACTATGTTAGAATGAACACAAATAATAAAGGCATAGTATTTGCGAATAACTTAGAAATGAAAATACAATTATTTGCTGATGACACCCTGTTAACAATATCTGATAAAGATAAACCATTAATTGAATTATTCCAAACAATGAACTTCTTTCAAACTATTTCTGGTCTTGTATTTAATGAAATCAAAACTAAAATGTTATTAATGAATTCAAATAAAAGGGAATTAAATAATGACTTTGTTAAGTACTTAGCACCTGATAATAAAATGACATACCTAGGAATCTTACTAACTAGCAACACTAGAGAAACAATAAATATTAACTGTATTCATATACTAAGTCAAATAAAATCATTAATGCAGGAATGGAATAAGATGTTTTATACACTTGAAGATAGGTTGTATATAATGAAATCAATTATTTTCCCAAAATTGTTATATTATATACAATCCTTTTCTATCCCTCCTACTAAGAAAATTATACAGCAATACAATAAAATGATGCTGAATTTCCTTTGATTTAACAATAAGTCTAGAATTGCACTTAACAAGCATTTAAAAGGTTGGGAGAAGGGTGGAATTAATCTACCAGATACAGAGATTTATTCATTGGCATCTATTACTAAAACAGTTACTCTATGGCTGAACTCAAACTATACAGCCAAATGGAAATTAATTCACAAATTTATATGTAATATCAGTAGTAACTTAGCCCATAAACAATATAATATAAATCCAACAAAAGTCTTTTATAATGTGATAGGAGATAACATAATATTTAATAAAAGTATAAAAACAAAGTATATAATTGTTACTGAAACAATAATACTGTTTAGAAAATATATAAACATGAACCCAGATATAAAGACATGTTTTTTATATTACAGCATATAGCTTATACATAAGAATGTATGTAATTAAAGAGCATAAAGAAAAATAAGTTATTTATTGGTATCAAATACTCAATGCAATACATTATCACACTAGATCAAATCAAAAGGAAATTTGAGTTAGATGATAAAGTGTGGCTACCAATACAACAAATAAGACAGTACATGACAAATAAGCTTTAACTGATGACACCAACTTTTAGAAATAATATTCCTAAGTTCACAGATCTTGTGATACTTTTAATAAATAATACTTATAAAGGACAAGGATATCTATCCAAAATTCATAAGACACTTAAAGAAACAAAGAACTCTACCAATAATAGTTATTGGAATTATTATAATCAAGTTAATCAAAAGGATCATGATAAAAATGAAAAAGAAATGATCTTTTTATCACCAAGCCTTACCACCAAGTCAGTTCAGTGGAAACTATATCCATGGAAATTCCTACATAGATCCTTTCTAACCCCCCATAGATTAGAACTTATATATAAGAACCATATTGATTGTTGGAGATGTAAAACACATACAAAAGTAGATTGGGAACACATGTTTTTTGATTGTCATTCACTGAAAAAATATTGGTTTGAAATTATTATTTTCAAACAAGTTTTAATGATACTTTTCAGTTAACCAAGTCATTAGATTTGTTTAATGTACCCACACCACAATATGTCCCAGAAGTAAAATATCCCTTACTGTGGACATTGCTTGCCATTGTACATAAAACTATAACAACTTACTGGAAGAATAAAGCACCACCAACTTTTCAAGATTTCAAGAAAATCGCAGTCTCCGTGTCTCAAATGGAAATAGCAACCATAAAGAAAAGAACTGATAAGACATCATACATCACTTATTGGCAGAAAGTTGACGAAACATTGGACAAAACAAATTGATCTGATTAGTCAGCACATCATCTTAATACAAATTGCAGTAGTTGCATATTATCGCAACCAGATCTGTCAGTTGAACAGCGGCTGCTTCACAATAGTTTATTGTGTCAGCAAATGTAGTCAAAGTGCATTGGATAGTGTGTGCGTGTCCCAGAAATATGTGTTGCCTTTAGTTTTATTTAAAAATAACAAAGTATTTTGGTCCCTTGCAAGGGTGCATCATTGCTGTTATCACAACCACTCCTGTTATTTCAAGACCGGGTGCTGCACGCTCATTTCTCGTGTCAAAAAAAAAAAAAAAGATGTGTTGTGTCCTGCTAGTGTGTCCTACTTGTATTTTATGTAAAAAGCATAGTTCTTTCCTCCTGGGAAGATGTGTCATTGAACACAACCAGGGAATAAGCTGTCGACATTAACAGAGCAGTAAAGAAGAAATGGCCATGACTGCTCAACTCGAATGTCTCATCCTCGGACCCTGTCTCTTTCACAATGCAAAAGCATCAGTCACACATACTTTGTTATTGCAATGTTTCCTTTAATAGGTAATTTACACATTAGGGAAACTAGAAACCTTAGAAATAAGACCTTGTCTGTGTTCACTTACTATCTAATAACTGTCCTAATGGTCACTCCTTTACTGTTATAATTGTACATTCCTTCATATGATGGCAGCCATGTTCTTTCAATCATGCATCTGTACTACGTGCAAAACAGGACAAGGAATTTGATGCTTGCTCCTGCTCCTGGAACATGACCACTGCACTCCGAAAGAAATGTACACTTTGAACACCCATTTTAAGAATGAGATGCAGTAGTCTCAATACAACCGTGCCAATTTCGCAATTGCAAATCTGTTTGCTATAATACATAAGTACCCAGATTGTATATTGTATACAGAAACAAGTGATGTTATACTGTGGATATAAAAAGTTTACTCACCCCTGTTAAAAAGGCAGGTTTTGTGATATAAAAAAATGAGACCACAATAAGTCATTTCAAAACTTTTCCCACCTTTAATATGACATATAGCCTGTACAATTCAATTGAAAAACAAACAAATCTGTTAGGGGAAAAAATATAAAAAATAAAAAATGTACAATATGCTGATTGCATAAGTGTGCACACCCTTAAACTAATACTTTGTTGTATGTGCACACCCTTAAACTAATACTTTGTTGAAGCACCTTTTGATTTAATTACAGTATTCAGTCTTCTTGGGTACACAACTGCCATCAATTAAAGAGACTCTGATTAACCCCAAATAAAGTTCAGCTGTCCTAATAGGATTTTCCTGACATTTACTCAGTTGCCTGCTACAGTAAAAGCCATGGTTTGCAAAGAACTTACATAGCAACAAAGGGATCTCATTATTGAAAGGTATCAGTCAGGAGAAGGGTACAAAAAAATTTCCACAGTATTGGATATACCATGGAACACAGTGAAGACAGTCATCAAAAAGTGGATAAAATATGGCACAACAGTGACATTGCAAAGAACTGGATATCCCTCCAAAACTGATGAAAAGACAAGATGAAAACTTTTCAGGGAGGCTGCCACGAGACCTACAGTAACACTGAAGGAGCTACAGGAATTTCTGGCAAGTACTGGTTGTGTACTACATGTGACAACAATCACCCATATTCTCCATAGGTCTAGACTATGGGGTAGGGTTGCAAGATGGAAGCCTTTTCTTACACAGAAAAACATCCAGGCCTGGCTAAAATTTGCAAGTCTCCCAAAAGCATGTGAGAAAATGTGTTATGGTCTGATGAGACCAAGGATGAACTTTACAGTCACAATTCCAAAAGGTACGTTTGACACAAAAAAACTTTACATCATCAAAAGAACACCATCCCCATGGTGAAGCATGGTGTTGGCAGTATCATGCTTTGGGGTTGCGTTTCTTCAGCTGGAATTGGGGCTTTAGTCAAGGTGGAGGGAATTATGAACAGTTCCAAATACCAGTCACTTTTGGCACAAAACCTTCAGGCATCTGCTCAAAAGTTGAAGATGAAGAGGAATTTCACCTTTCAACATGACAATGACCCCAAGCATACATCCAAATCAACAAAATAATGGCTTCTCCAGAAGAAAATTAAAGTTTTGGAATGGTCCAGCCAGAGCCCAGACCTAAATCCAATAGAAAATCTGTGGGCATGACCTGAAGAGGGCTGTGCACAAGAGATGCCCTGACAATCTGACAGATTTGGAGTGCTTTTGCAAGTAGAGTGGGCAAATATTACCAAGTCAAGATGTGCCATGCTGATAGACTCCTACCCAGATGACTGAATGTTGTAATTAAATCAAAAGGTGCTTCAGCAAAGTTTTAGTTTAAGGGTGTGCACACACAACAAAGTAATAGTTTAAGGGTGTGCATACTTATGCAACCAGCGTATTGTAAGTTTTTTTTATTTTTTTATATTTTTTCCCTTAACAGATTTGTTTGTCAATTGAATCATACAGGTTATAGGCCACATTAAAGGTGGGAAAAGTTTTGAAATGATTTAATTGTGGTCTCACTTTTTTTTATATCACAAAAACCTGGCATTTTAACAGGGGTGTGTAAACCTTTTATATCCACTGTAAACTGTATACTTAGGCAATTGTATATAGTTTCTTTTGAAAATAGTTGACTAGTTGATTATGTTATATTATTTTATGTTTCACTATTTATGGTTCAATCTATTTGAAGATATGGAAAAAAATTAATAAAAATGTATTTGAGTAAGAAAGATAGATGTGATAAAAGCAATGCACTGTATTAGAAGAGATCAGGAGCTGTCATGCACTATTGCAAATAACAAACTAAAAATATCAACACAGCCAGAAAAACTTAGAAAATATGCAAAAATATAAAGGAAAAGTAAAACATTTATTGATGACCCAAAAAAAGAAGAAATGGATATTTTTTGCAGAAATATTTATGAAGATCCTGTGGGACATAACAATTATGCTAAATGGACAGAAGAAGTAAAAGAAAGAATAAGAAGTTTAAAGGTACAGGATATGAAATGGGATGAAGTAACAGCCAGAGATATTGAAACAAAGTTAAGAAAAGCCTCCAATTGGAAAACCCCAGGTCCAGATGCAGTACCCAACTTCTGGCTAAAAGAATTATCATCACTGTATGCAGATTAAGCCATGAGTAAGAACTATTGATATGCACACCCTGAACAGACAACATCCCGGTTAACAACAGGAAAAACAATGCTTCTACTTAAGAGTGAACCTGCAAGTTATCCTAAAAATTATAGATCAATAACTTGCCTTCCGATGACATATAAACTATACACTGGAATTGATGCCGACAGGGTTTATAGTTATTTAGAAGAAAACTCAATCATGGCAATAGAACAAAAGGGTAATAAAAGAAAGTCATATGGAATAAAGGATCATTTGTTGCTAAATAAAGTCATAATGTAAAAAGGGAAGAACCTAAGTGTGGCATGGATGGAGTACAAAAAAGCATTTGACAGCATCCCACATTCATGTATAAAAGACTGCTTACAAAATTATAAGATACACGCTACACTGATCGATTATATTACTGTGACTGTGACCGTGAAACAGTGGCAGACTGCTATAATCTGGCTCCTAGAAAACAACAAAGCATAAAGACTTCTCATCTTCTTTCTGTAGATGATTTAAAACTGTATAGTTCATCAGATGAGGAACTGAAAGCACAAATCCAAGTGGTTAAAACTTTTCAGATGATATAAGAATGTCATTTGGTCTTGATAAATGTGCAAAAGCAACCTTTAAAGCAAGGAAGTTGCAGCACCAAAAAAACATCAGTTTTGGATAGGAATGTGATATAAAAGAACTTGAGCAAGCGGGAGTATATAAATATTTGGGAATTGATGAAGGATCAGCAATAAAACATGAACAAATGCAAATAAAACTCAGTAAGGAATATTTTAGAAGTCTTAAATTAATACTAAAAACAGCATTAACATCTAGGAACAAAGTCCAAGCTATAAACCAATTTGCTCTTCCTGTCTTAACTTATAGCTTTAGTGTGATTGTTTGGCACCAAAACGTGTTGGATGGGTTAGACAGGAAAACAAGAAGGATACTTCATGCCCATCAAGTGATTTATAAAAATCAGTGCATACCAAGATTATATATCCCATGTTCTGAAGGAGGTATGGGCCTCCTTGAAACTAATTACACGTATAGATCTGCAATCATGGGACTGTGCACATATCTGTTGACTTCACAAGACCCAGAGGAAGTGAAATTAAACATATCTGTGTCAAGTGGGAATGGAAATCAAACCAGAAGTAGATAAAAATCAGGCAGCAACTGAATGTGCCAAAAAACAAAAAGAAAGAATATAAGGTGAAGGATTACATGAGAAGGTAAAAAATGTGGAAAATACATAAATATAGTTGCAAGTATAGGAAACACTTGGAGCAACCCTATGTTGATCAGGATCAAAATCAGGAATGGTTAAGGAGAGGTGAATTTAAAACAAAAGATGAAAGGTTAATATTGGTGGCCCAAGATAGTGGACTACATATATGTTGGTTTACAAAGTCCATTGAATATGTGGGAGAAATTGACAAATGCAGGTTTTTGTAAAACAGAAATAGAAACAGTTGCACATCTTGTAGCTGGTTGTGATATACTAATGGCAGAAGGACTGTATACTGAAAGGCATAATAATGTGGCGAGACTGTTGGACTGTGCAAACATTATGGTATTAAAGTGGCTGACAAACAATGGAAACATAAGCCACAGAGCATCACAGAAAATTATGAAGTTTATATCACAAGGGGTCATCAGTTACCAACAGTTCAAAAAATAGATGGAGGAAAACAGATATACTAGGCCATGAAAAGAAGACAAAGGTAGCATTGATTATTGAACTCACTACACCCCGTGACTACAGTGTCTTATATACAGAAAGATGCAAAGTCATAAAATACCAGGATTTGCAGGCAGAAACAAGGGTGATATGAAAGGATACCCAGACAGTTCTAGTAGTAGTAGGGGCAACATGTCTTATAAAAAAGAATTTACAATCATACTTGGATATGTTGCCAATACATGTAACTCCATACAAGTTGCAGAAGAAGTCATTACTGGGCACATAGTGGGTGCTGCAAAGAGCACTTTTGGCTAACATAAAAGGTTGAAACAATATAAATTTCATGAACTTTAATCATACTTTGATTTAGGAATGGAATCCATTCCTATCAAGGTATTAGAAACCCAAAAGACTTGGAGAAATTAAAAGAAAAGATTCTATAGGAATGAGAGGTGCACTCACTGGTTCTCTGAAAGAGTAGCTGATGCATGGAACAGACTACCAAATTACATTAAAGCAAGTACTAGTTTAGATATTTTTAAGAACATCCTGGACACTTATTATGGGAATAAGTGTTTTGGTGTAGTGGCAGGTTAGAAGGACGTAATGCCCATGCTTGAAATATTTGTATGTATGTATGTACCATGGGACTTCCCTGACTAACATTCATATTGAGCAAAGTAAGTGAATAAATAAATAAATATTGGGTGAGCACAGCTGACCATTGACATGGCATATACTTTTTTGTCCCCTAGTATATTTTTCCTATGTCTAGAAATTTTGAGCAAATCATTTGTGACATCCATTGATATGCAGTTGGATTATACTTCTTAATTGCATTGCACAAGATGCCTTGATAAATCTAAAGATACGAGTAAACTAAAAGACCAAATTTGAGTACAATTATAACATTTTTATTGTAATATAATATTAATGTTTCTTGGAAAAAAGGGTTTATACTACATGTATTTTCTGAACTATATGAAGTATGGGACTATGATATCTGATATTACCGACTTAGTGTAATCTGCAGTTATTTACCAAACAATCTTATTATTTACAATTTACAGGGCAACATTATGACTTGAGCTCAAGGCTCGGACATTATGCTACCTTCTGGACATCTGATAAATATTTCTTTTACCATGTTGCCATCCTGTATATTTCAGTCAATGGGAAGACTGTGGTTCACCCCTGTCCTGTATAGAAAAGGACTTTATTACCACCAATGAAGTGGGTGACCTAGGTTCAATTACCACCTTCCATTTGAGGTGGTGGGTGAGGAAAGGTTCAGTGACCCTGTTGTGCATGCCTTCCAGGCATAAGAGGTATGGTTTACAACAACAAGGTGCCACTTGTCAAATTTTACCCCCTTTTGGGAGAAAGTGCATTGGTGAATTTGTTCAGTGGTGTATGCATCCTTTGGGCTTACCCATTCAGGTTGTTGCTTGCCAAGAAAATGCACGTTTGTGAATTGCAATGGGCACAGAGGGACTTGCAACCCACATCAACCACTGTTTAGTATTTTACATTTGTATTCAGTCCTAACATGACTAATCTATCTCTTAATCTATTCTCATTTAAGAATATCATATATTGTGAACCATTTTAATTTATTTTGTATTTTTTATCAAAATGAATTGGCTAAGCCCTTCAAAGCATGGTGTCCATAAGGGCAGTACTGAATGATTTCCTAGTTGTCTGTCAAAACACCTGACAAACAGGATTTCTGAATGATATTTGCCTATGACTACAGGCTCCTATGTCAATGTTTTATTTATCATACCCAGTAGATCAAAAGGGCTTCTGATAAAAGCATATAATATACCACCTAGGTTTTGATGACCTCAGAAATATATATTATGAGATAGCAGGGAGGTCAGCCAGAGACAATGATGCACAAGTTTTTTTCCCTCATATAAAATGTTTTCATCAGAAACCTTTTTGATAAGCTAGCTCTGTATGAATGGGCCTCAGTAAGATGGCCCATTACTTTATATACCAAAACCCTTCTGGGAGATTGATATTCATTGTTCACTGTCTTTGGCTACACTAGGTAAAGGAAAACTCAGTGCACAAAAAAAAATGAGAAAACAAGTAAACTTATGATATAACTTTTTCTTTAGTTTAAAAGACAAATGATCTGTTAAAATTACTTTAAGGTAAAAAGGTACCAAATAGCCCTCACTCAGAGATTCAGAGTGTTAGACAAAATCCTGCCTGTATTAAATATACTATAAAAATGAGGAAGGGGAGATAACCTGCCGTTACCTGTCAAAGAGAAGTGGAAGCCTCTTAGAAGCTGTATAAGGTGCTTTGTTCCAGTTAACCTTGCTATACTCATTCCCAGCTCTAGAGTGTGCAACATGTGGGGCTATGTCAATGCAAGCCTTAGTTATTATTACCTATGATGGAATAGCCTGTGTAAAATCCAATGCTAGCAAGTTCAATAACAAAATCGAATTGGCTCTGTGAACATCCCAGCCATGGTAAATATCTGATACACCATGGCTGGGGCTTTCACTACACAATAAACCAGAACATCGTTCAGTACGCAGCTCCTAACAGCAATGCACCATCTGGTCTTCTAAAATATGTTACAATCTCAAGATGGTGAATTATTTTAGATGCAATCCATAAAGAATTAACAGATGCATCTGAAATATTATTTGTATAGTATCTCAGCATGCTTCCATCCTGAATGCATAACACCTAAATACTTTACACTCCCAAACAGTGCACCTTAATGTATAACACTAAAGAAAAAATATGTTTATAAATAAACAAGTTGCTCACTGTTTCATATAAGGTATTTTTAACCAAATGTTTTCTGTTTATCATTGCTGATTTTAACAGTTTGAAGATCAGCATACGAAATGAATATTTGGAAGACTACCCAAGCAGGTCCTCATTAACTTTATGACAAAATAGCAGAAGTATACATGATATAACAACAATACCTTATGTCAGGGAGGTTTGGGTTATCACAGGGTGCCAGAGTGGTTGATCACTTAGGCTTCAGATTTTTGATCAGACTCAACCAGTCATAAGTAAATGCAACTATAATCCAAACAGCTTCCATATTTATTGTTACCTTAATGTTACCT
Source organism: Protopterus annectens (assembly GCF_019279795.1). Classification (NCBI taxonomy): domain Eukaryota; kingdom Metazoa; phylum Chordata; order Ceratodontiformes; family Protopteridae; genus Protopterus; species Protopterus annectens. Next base: position 829,026,110 of record NC_056734.1, read on the forward strand.
GCTTTTAAAATATATTTACTTTAGTTCAGAAGAAGCCACAATCCCCATATCCATTCTAATACTTTTCATCTGGATGATGCATGGAGGATGAAATAAAGCCCTATATCAAATATGTTAACAAAGACAATTAGTGCAATGGCCTAAACTAATTATTCAAACGTATATACTTTCACTAATGCTGATTACTAATTGTATTGTTATGCCAGCAGAACAGCCTGCATGGAATTGGATCAATGTTTTAGCATTCAATATAAGTTGCAGACAATAAGCTATCTTATGATCTTAACCCCTTTTCAGCTCCAGTTTTGATATGCCCAGGTCACATACACACTGTCACAGCTTTCTGTTTATTTGGAATAAAAAAAAAATCTGTGATTCATTTCTAATTCAAGATTTCAAAATAAAATGTCATATCTGATGCAGTGAATGAAATTCATTTCCAGATGATGGCCTGTTAAAGCCTTGTCAGTTCATTTTGTAGGACGTGCTGTCTTGTGGCTGTTTTCTTACTGATTCGCATCACAAAAAGACCTCCTTCAAATTATGTAAGAAATTAAATAAAGCTATTCTCTTCAGCGTTCCTGTTTTTAATGTTTCATTTTGATCTTTATCAGTATTTAATTGAAAAGAACAATAATTTACTACTTTCAGGAAAGTATTAAAAAAACATATCAGTTGGGTTACTTTAAAACCAAGTGCCGAAGGCAGTTTCTCAATACATTCATTATTATTTGCAAGTTTCTGCTAGTTCTTCTAAGTGATTATTTAAAAATGTCATAATGTTGATGGCATTCTTCCTTAGGCCTTCTCAGCCATAGATGTTGTCAACAGACAAGCCTGCAACAACTGTTTTTAGCTATGCAAGGCCATATGCATACTAAACTAAGAGGACAACAGAAAGTTGTAGAAACAAAGACAACAAGTAATGGAGGAAATATAAACAAAAGAAAAACATAATAAATAAATCTACAATAAACTAAGAGACAAAAAAAAATTAGCAGCCAGCATGAAAAAAAAACATGCCAACAATTTACACAGAACTGTTATTAAATAAAACATATAAAAGATGGGTATATTTGAAAAAAGAGGTTACCAATGACACTATCTATTAAGATGAAAGCAACCAAGAAACAAAACTGAGCATTTAGTCATTTCCAGCAAAAGAAAGAACATTATTGTTAGTTAAATGCATGTTATACATAACCAGTTTATCACTGTCAACCAACTTAGAGTGTAAGACTTCTTCTAAAAAAATTATCTTAATTTCACCTTGTCCGTTTATGAATGTATTTGTTGATACTTACATCATCCTATTCAGGACTGGAGAGAGGCAGACAGTATGCTAACACTCACTGGACACAAGATAAAACATTAATTCTGAACTGGAAACCAGTCCATTGCATGAAGTGTGCACGCGCGCGCACACACACACACACACACACACACACACACACACACACACACACACACACACACACACACACACACACACACACACACACACACACACACACACACACACACACACACACACACACACACACGCACATGCACACACACACACATTTGGGAGGATAGCATAGCACACATTCAAAATCCAAATGGACAGAGGATGGAAAAGCAGACTCCATACAGAGGACACCTCAGCCAGGAAATGAAACAACAACTGTTTGAGTCAAAAATGCTAACCACTTCACCACTGTGCTTCTGATTTCAACCACATCCAATGCTTCCAGTAACAATAGCATCATTTTTAACTTTCAGAGTGTTTCATGATAAGTGGTTTCTGACCTTTTTGTCCAGTTTGCTGATTTGGATACTGTGGAGAAAAAGAACTGCATACTCTTTTTATCTTGTGCAGAAGAAGAGCCACTATTACTTTAATTATCATATATATGAATGCACTGTAATACAGCTAAGCAAAGACTCAGCTGATAACTGGCCAAATTACATGTGGCATGAAAGCTATTTTGAATGATGAGTCATTACATCAGCATTCTTTTTACATAGTACATCAGATGAGAATATGCAGAGTGTCATCATGCCCTTTCTTCAGTGACAGTTGCAGAGTCAGAATATAAAAGTGGGGCATGAACTCTCCCAAATGGGGTTTATGCAGAGGTTCTATACCCTCATAAAATGTGGGTATTTTATGTCTTTTTAATCTTTTGTATGGTTGGAGGATTTGTTTTGTGGTGGCATGAGCAAATATTGTTTCATGTGACACAAGGTGATTATTTTTAACTAAACTGCCAAATATTAAGTCAGTGGTTTGTATTTTAAAAAATATGCTCATGTTATTGATTGGCGTCTTTAGATGAGTCTTTATTATCTCAGGTTTTTGGCCTATTTGGTGTGATGAATGATAAACTGATGATTCATACCAAAACCACTGTGTAAAACAGAAGACCACTATGGCTGCAGTTTTACATTTACTGACTGTCACATGACCACAATTTCCGGATAGTCTGAGTAGCAGGCTGTTCATGTCATCTTCCTTATCAATGTGCACAATGACAACAGTGTCTATTTGAATCACCATGTTCTAATACAACATAACTTAACAGAAAACATGACCTAGCAGGCCTACTTGGATCCATATTTAACCACAGCCTGCAAACTAGCTATGTCCTGGCAGAATGGATGACAGCAACAGTAATCCCTCTTCACAAAGGGGGACATTCAACTGACCCTGAGAATTATAGCCTTTAAGCTTGATTAGCCACATCTGCAAGGCCATGAAAAGAATCATTATAGAGCTTATTAACAAGGACATAGAAATCTTCAAACTCTGGACCCAACCCAGCTCGGATTCATTAAAGGTAGATCATGCCTTTTAAACATTGTTGACTTCTTCAAGAAAGTCACCAAGGCCTTGGACGAATGAAAGACAATGCTTACCGCCTACCTTGACCTAGACAAGGCATTTGGCACAATATCCCACTCAGGTATTATAGAGCAACTCTTCCAATTGGGAATTAACCCCTACATTACCAGATGGGTAGCCAACTGGCTCACCAACAGAACACCTACTGTCAAAGTGGGGGACTTCACCTCTAGCAAAAGACCAATCTTCAGTGTCATACCACAGAGTTCTGTGATGGGCCCCTTACTGTTTGGATTTTATTTCTTACAAGTCCAGGCAAACTTGGACAAACTGTGGTTGACCAAGTTCACTAATGATTGCAAACTGGCAGCAATCATTGAGTCCTCCAACAATGTTAATATGCTGCGAGCAGGGTTAACACAGACAAATGATTGGTGCCAAAGCCGCAGATTAAAGCTAAATGTAAAAAAATGCATTATTATTCACTTTGGGAAAGCTTATATCCCTAAAAATTACATTATAGACAGCACCCTCCTTAAGTGTAGGCCCAGTTGTACATGATCTAGGTACTCAGGTTGATAGCAGTCTGAACTTTGACCACCATGTATCCATAATAGTAAGGAAATCCTTCTGTGTGGCACATCTTATAAGTAAAAGCATCACATCTAAATCAAAGGATGTTATAATTGCATTATACTCGGCCATCATCAGACCCATAATGGAGTACAATGCTCCCTTTTGCATGTACCTCACCAGACACCTGCAACAACTGGAGAGACCACAAAGGTTTCTCACCAAGAAATTACAGGGTACATGAAACAAGTCTTACATGGAAAGACTGAAAGCCCTGTCACTGTATTCTGTCTCCTACAGGTTGCTAAGGAATGACCTGTACCTGGCTTTCAGGGCAGTCTCTGATTTGGCCCTGAAGGAAATGCTACACATTTGTAAATCAAACTGCATGAGGGTCGCTCACTCCAGGGATCTTAACCTGGGGAGATAGATACATTTCCCAGAGACTACCACATCTCAGGAACAAGATTCCAGTTCACATGAAACAGAGTTCCTCTCTGCTCTCTTCAAATATAACCTAGATCAACAGATGGTTGACCACAAATTCAGTCCTGGAGTGGCATCCATGTCCCTCCTGGACATAGGAAGTCGGTATTAACTACCATAGATCCTTACCTCTGTGAACTTCACTTACCTAACTACCAACAACTGGGGCAACTCGGAATAAATATGTCTAAGCCTATAAGGGCTCTAGGGCCAGTAGCCTAATAACATTCTATGAACCTATGAAATTGAGCAAAGGAAGTTAAACCAGAAATGCCTGCTATGGAAAACTGCCATCAAAACTCTGATTGTAACCAAAAACTGAGGTAGGAATGCCAAGGCTTAGGAATTAACAAAAGAAGCTTTGACTCTGAAGAGTGAAATATGTTTATTTGGTACCTGTTACTCTGCAGCTAATAGGGTAACTCTGAAAGAATACAACAGAGGTGTGTGTGTGTGTGTGTGTGTGTGTGTGTGTGTGTGTGTGTGTGTGTGTGTGTGTGTGTGTGTGTGTGTGTGTGTGTGTGTGTGTGTGTGTGTGTGTGCATATGCATGTGTACATGCTTCCATCAACACTTGCAAGTGGCTACAGTGCTTGACATGGAGCTGTAAACATCAGTGTACCTTATGTTAATATAAGAAAGAAGCTATGTAGATTGCACAGCGGTAAAATGTATGGACCACACTTTGTCATGCTATAATAATTAATACAAATACAAAAATGTAGTACAAAGCTGGGGAGTGCTATCATCCAGCAAATGGTACCTTCCAAAATGCTGTCTCCATATTCACAAATCTCCAAAAATCACAGATCCAGGAAAGGATTTATACATATCAGATTTACCATGAGATTATAGTTGAGTCAACTGTTTGTCAGATTTTTCAGGAGTTCCTCTTTCCCCTTGAGGTTGTGAACATGGAATTAGTATATACAAAAGGGGGTGCACAGGGGTTGCTTCCTGCATAAAAGACTTTAATAGAGATGTTTTCCACTGCTTTGCTACATGGGGATTTCAGTGTTATTGTTATCAGCAGTTTGCTGTTGCAAGGTTAGCTGTTGATGACTCGGTGTATTTCAAAACTTGATACATTTCAGCGATAAGTGCTACACAACGGAAAGGACAACAAAAGCTATGAGTAAGAAAACAATTTTGTTAAACAGTACAATTGTGTTAGATAAGGAAAAGCTGAAAACTCTAGAAAATAAGAAAAATAGTATAAACTGAGATATGGAAGATAATTACAACTAAAGTAATAAAAATCCCATCTTCCTACCACACCTGTATAAACAGTCCACAAGTAACTCTATAGCTGCAAGGAAACTTCTTCTAATGCCAAAAAAGAGTCCACTTCCATGACCCAAAGTTCCTCCTTCTCATTAGGTGCCATCTCCTTCCTGCACATTTATTGTACTATTCGAATTCATGACTTTGATCTACTAATTCAAACACTTCTAAATGCCACCTCTGAACACAGCTCAGTCCAAATGTCAAAAAAAAAGTAGCAAACATTCTGTTGCCAGTGATGAGCAAAGTAATTTGGCTGACAGATATTTTACTGCTGTACTGTCACTTAACTATTCCTTGAACCACATATTCTATGCACACCTAAATACACTACATTTTTCTCCAGTCAGAGCCACTCAGAATTAACAATTCACTAAAAAGCAAAATCCTCTGTGTCACACAAATGTCATAAATACGGTTCTACTATGAAATGCCAACTTCTGCAAAGCTGATGAGCTAAAAGATTAAATAGAATTTCTGAAATACAGAAGGACATAAAAATCAGTTTTAGTTGTTTTTTTTTTTTTTGCAGAGGCCAAGTCCTCTGCACCCCCATATGGGGTAAGCCCCCACCCCCAAAACTTACATATATCTATCTAATATATGCCAATTCCATGATTACCAACTCAAAGAAGTCAGCAGTCTCCCAAAACAAATTAATCATTACCAGCACACACGCTTAAAATCACATTGGCAATGATTTTCTGTGGGCAACAGCATTCATTCATTGTCAGTCATCTCTTTTTGTATGCTACTGATGCTCAAGAAATCTCACCTTGAGCAACTATAGAAAAAAACAGAGGCATCAAAACTTTCTACAGAAAATAAAAACTAAATGTATAAGTAAATCAAAATGCTATAAGCACCATGAGTCACTGTTATTTTATCCTAATATGCTTCTCACATATTAATATAAAATCAGTCTGTAACTGCTAACATTAAAGAAAAAAACATAGGGATGTTTTTAATAAACTGTGGAAGCAGCCAGTTTTTGTCCACAAGACTGATATAAATCTAAAGAATATGTTAAAATTTTAGAATGCTTTCAGTAAATGAGAATATTATTCAGAATATAGTAATACCACTAAATTCTGGAGGTGTACTTATTACTACATTTTTGAAGGTGACAGATGCTTGTGTTAGACAATATATTTGTATAGTTGCTTTTGTTAAAATGTATCACTAGTGAGTCCTGTTGGACAGAAAGAAATATACATGTATGTCAGACTGTATTGTTGCAACTGATTAAATGTATATATTTAGCAGATGATACTGGAAGGGAATTTATGAACAGCCCAGTTAACCATAAGAACAAATATCCTGAAATTGGAAAATGCTTTGTATAAGCATTCTAGGACACATTATGGGTGATTTAATAATTTTTTTGGGGGGGATTTTGGATATAGTTGTGCCCAGTTTGTGGGGTGACTCCTGGCAAACTAGTCTGGAATATAGAACATTTTATTGGCAGATCAGAGCTAAACACCAGGCATCAAGGAACACATTTCCATCCACCCAGTTTTGAAGCTAAGAGCTGCCAAGCTTTAAATACTTAAGGTTGTATATGTTTTTATACAGATTCCTCATGTTCATAGTTTTTTGGGATGGGTTTTATTGTGCTTTATGAGCTCTGTTATGTATGCTTTATATGTATCTGCGGCTTTAAACCAAGCTTTCCATTTAGTGACTTACTTGTATTTAAATGATCATCTGTACTACTTTTCCTTTTCTGATGAAGTCTGTTTGAATGGTGAATTGGATGAAAGTGCTAAACAGTGGTTTTAGTAGCTTTTTATTTGTTTATTTATTAAAGTTGTTTCTGTTATATTTTGACTTTTTTTTCATGCTCAATTCATCTCTGCTGGCAGAAGTGAGTTGGCATTTCCGGATTTACCGAGTCACACGATGTCGTTGCTCTTTTGTTTGTGTTTGCATGCGAGTTGCCTCTGGTTACAATTTAATAGCTCCTTTAAGTGTACAAGCAGTGCACTTATTCTTTTTAACAAAGAGACATTTTGTGACATTATATCTGAGACTGTTTTTCCAGTGGAAAATTTTCCTAGAGAATATGAAAAAAAATACTGTAACCCATGAAATCTTTATGTGATAAAAGCATTTAACAGGGAAACAAAAAAATAAGATTCATGTACAATTTTGAATACAGGTAGAAAGGGAGACATTGAAAAGACATTTGAAAGCTTTATGAAAAAAAGTAATGGACATTACAAAAGTTTATGACAAAAGGGGTTTATGGACTGGTGGGTGGGATTATAATATTGCGTTAAAAATAGAAAGAGAAAAAAATTATACATATACTAAGCACAATAAATGTGGAGGGGAACTGAAGTATTGTAAAATACTGGGGACAACCCAAAACATGTTTGTTGGGAAATAAAGGACTTTTGTAAGTATTTGTGACAAAAGAAAATGTTATATTTGTGGGGAAATGGCACTTGATGCAAAAAAATGTGAATTGAAATCTTATAAATGTGCTAAAAGTGGTCATTTATATAGATGGAGTGCAAAAATGAAAATAACAATAAGGAAAAAGAAAAAAAAAGAGAATAAAATGAACTAAGAGAAGAAATTACAGAAGTAGTAGAAATAGAAGAAAAATGAGAGGAGAAAAAAATAATAAAGAGGACATAGAAGAAGGTTTTGAAATAAGTGATGAAGAAGCCATAAACAGGGAGGTAGTAAAAGGGTAAAAAGACAGAAAAGGAAAATTTAAAGGGTAAGTACAAAAGAAAAAAGAAAGGAAATGGATGAAAAAGAATATATATATATATATATATATATATATATATATATATATATATATATATAATATATACAGTTAAAGGCTCTTGTTATAATGGTTACTGTGTTTGACTCACAGACACACAATACAGTGTTTGATTCTCACCTTTGGAAAGGAAATTGGTTAGGCTTAGAATGACCTATTAAGAAAGCTAGCCTAGTAATTAGCTATGAACTTATGAAACCACAAATCTAAAGGAAAATTAAAATTTTAGAATGCTTTCAGTAAATGTGAATATTATTAAGAATATAGTAATAGAAATAGGAATTCTGAAGTTGTGTAATGCATGCGATACAGATGCAATTATATTAGAATGTGCAGATGCTTGTGTTAAAAATGTATTTGTATAGTTGCTTTTGTTAAAAATGTATCAGCGGTGAGTCCTGTTGGACAGAAAAGAAATATACATGTATGTCAGACTGTATTGTTGCAACTGATTAAATGTATATATTTAGCAGATGATACTGGAAGGGAATGGGTTAAGCTCAGCCCAGTTAACCTTAAGAAAAATATCCTGAAATTAAATGACTTGGTCTAGGCCATAAAGATTGTATCTCACAGGTCTGAATACAGCCAGATATGCACTGTCGCAATGTCTGTGAAAAGCCTGGGCTGGGATCCTGCCCTATCGTCCTTAGTGGTGAACTAATTGCTACCCTGGGGTACCAGGGAACCATTTATTAGTTTCTGCAGGAAGGGTGGAAGTGTTGGAATTGTTTGCAGTTTTCAGATGCTGTAATAAACCTTAGCTAAAGTTCTATGTGTGTATTGTAACATATCAGTGCCAGATCCTGGCTCAGTTTTTAGTGAGAGGGTAGTGTGGGAACCAAGTGACCAGATGTGATGTCATTCTGTAGCCAGCACTGAAGTTGTATTTGAATACTAGTGAGAGATGGGAGGAGTGCACTCTGTTTTTGGACCTAACAAGACACTCATTCACTTTCATCTTGCCTTGCTTTAGTAAGTAACTAGGGAAAAGTAATTCTTCAGTCCATTAAAAAATATAGTGAGATTAGCTAAATGTTTTTTTTTTCTATATGTATCTGAACTCTTTCCATCTGTGTTGTTTTTTTTATATTTCCTGTGATTGAAACGCCGGTGTTTATTATAAATAGATATTCAGTATTTCCTGATTTTTCTTATTATTTATTATTAAATATATCTAAACATTTCATTGTGGCTGGTCTTTTAGAAAATATTTAACCTTTGAGAGTACTTGCATTTATTTAGTGGCATTGTGGCTCCGTGTTCCTGAAAGTCTTGCTGCTTGGTTAAACGTTATCATTTGTATAAATATTAATTTAATAAGTGTAACTGGATACCCTGGTAACAGCCTTAAAGTAGCTGGCTTCAGGTATATTGGTGGCTTCAAATCTACCTTATAGTCTGGGTGGAGGTGGCAGAGTGGGTAAGCTATGCCAGCCTTTCCCAGGTGGGTATGTGTGTGTGAAAATCCAATCTCAAAGAGAGTGTGTGTGACAGCTACTTTCAACAGGAACACTGAGAGCTCTGTTTTCACAAAGAGATTGGTAGAGGACTTGGCTTGGAACACCTGGCTAAGGACTCGGCTCTATAGTGGTCAGTGGGGAGTTTTATTTGGGGCCTGAAGAGGAAGCCTAGCTCCAGGCCTAAAGTGTGCATTCTATGTGTGCTCTTAGAAAATGTAATTGGTGCAGAGAGCTGTATCTGAAAATATGGTGTGTGTGTCTATTTTTCTCACAGTAAACATATCTGACAGGCGTCAGTGGTGAGGATTGAGACTCCCTGATCACTGGCCCAGAGGAGGGACTTCACAATATGCTTATATTGACTGTAAAGAAATGGAAAACTTATTTCATCAGATTTTAGACTATGTAGTGATAACTATGAATATTATAGTAACAGGAGACTTTAACTTTGATTTAAGAGGCAAGTGTAAAAAGAAAATAAATAATATAAGAAAATGTTAGAAGTTATAAGATGTGGTAAGGTAAAAGTCTGGGACAACAATTCATGGATTACAAAAGGTGCTGTATAGAACTGAAATACATTATTTTTTTAGAATCAGAAGGTTTAGTTGTAGAAGAAGGGGAGGTAGTTAAAACAGGAGTTCATGATCAGCTTGCAATACGGCCAGAGATAAAAGAAAACAAGGAATATATTAAAAGAGGCAAAGAAATAAAAATGAGAAATGAGAAAGCATGGAATGAAGAAGGAAAGAAATTATTAATACAGTTATAGAAACATCATATTACTATGAGAACATTTTATAAAAACTTGTTTGAATGGTTGATAATATTTAAAGAAAAATATAGAAAATGTTTTTAAAGTGGCAATATAAAATGAGAAAAGTAAAGAATAAATATATAAAAGAACATATGATGCATTGTAAGATTTAGAACATAATGATAGAAAGTACTTTTACAAAGTAAAAGAATTATATGAAAGAAATCAAGAAAAAATACAAAAATTGTTATATAAGCAAACATATTTTACAAGGAAAAAGAGAAGTGTCAAGTTAGTAAAATAAGACGGTAGTGTAATGAGAGAAATAAAAATTTAAAATGAGAAATAGAAAGAACTATGGATATTATGAATAGTGTAGTACAATATGTACAACAAATATTTAAAGAAAAAAGAAGGTAGTGAAAAAATACGGAAAGTAAAAACGTTAACAGAAAAAAGAGAATAAGGAGTTGTAAAAGGATATTTATTTAAATGAGCTCAATAAAGTATTAGGACAAGTAAATATAGATTCAGCAGTGGGCTCAGACTGAATAGGGTAAGAAACGTATAACAAATTAATGGATTACCAAAAAATATATTTTTTAAAGATTTTGAATGAATGGTTAAATGAAGGTTTTATGTATAAAGAATTATATAGTGGAATACTTCATATGGAAGAAGGAATATAGAAGAGTATTAAAAAAATGGAGACCAATAGTATTGAATAATGAGGATTATAAGATCTTTATGAAAATAATACAAAAAGAGATTTAAAACTAAAATGGAAAATGTTATGGAAGATAGCATATATAGTACAAAGGGTAAGGGTGGTCAAGAATTATTAATGATAGAAAAATTGTGGATGATATTATGAACAGAAAAGAACCTTAATAAGGCATTTGATACAAATGAGCATGAAATCTTATGGTTAGTAATTAAAGACTATAATATAAGTGAGAAAGTTAGAAAATTTTGCATGTCAGCGTATAGTAATAATAAAGTAAAAGTACCTGTGTAAATGGCTGGTTAAGCCAAGAGGTACATATGAAGACTGGTGTAAGATAGGGATGTCCAATGAGTTGTATACTCTTTACATTAGTTATGAACATGATAGTATATGAAAAAAATTACAAGTAGGGTGGGGTTTTTATTCCAGGATGTTCCTGGTTCCTTGAAAGGCAGGCACTTGGAGATTTATTTTGGATCTCTCTCAGCTCAACACCTTTCTCAAGATCCCGTCTTTTTGGATGCTTACTCTTCAAACTCTGTTTCTTCTTTTATTACCCACAGGCTTTTCTGGTGTCCTTGGGATCTGAAACATGCTTACTTTCATATCCCTATTCTCCCTCTCTTCAGGAAGTTTTTATGCTTTTTTAAAGTTTCTTTGTGTCTTCCTCTAATTTTCAGCTCTCTACTTTGCCCTTTGGCCTCTCTACTGCTCCAAGGGTATTCACAAAATGCCTAGCATCTGTAATTGCCTCCTGTAGGCTCCAAGGCATTCAGATTTTTCCTTGTCTAGATGATCTGTTGCTTCAGGTGCCTTCTCCCAGTTGATTGTTACAGGATTTGCAGTTCACCATCTCTCTTCTTCAATGTCTGAAGATTACTATCAACTTCCAAAGTCCGCCCTGATTCCCTCTCAGGATCATGTGTATCTCGGATGCAGGATTCAGACAGTGCCAAAGTTGGCCTCGCTTCCACCTCCAAAGGTATTGTCATTGACAGCCTTCTTTCAATCTCTTCTTTTCCACTGACTGCCATGCCAGCCAGGGAGTTTCTTTGGGCCCTGAGATTCATGGCCTCTTCTATTCCAGTGCTTCCTCTTGCCAGACTGCATATGCAGAAGCTTTAATGGTACCTCAAGTCAGTTTGGCTGCAGCATTGCCACCCTCTGGATCTCAGTTTACTTCTCCTTCCCTGTCTCAAGAAGGAATTCCAGTGTTGGATTCAATAGTTTGCTCTCAACCCAGGCTAGCCCTTTCAAACTCCAGTCCCTTCTCAAGAACTGTTCACCAATGCATCAGACATGAGGTGGAGGGCTTCTCTTGGTCACCTGAAGGTTCAGGGTCTTTGGCCACCCCATTGGAAGTCAGACCATATCATCATTAAAGAGATAGGAGCTCTAATTCTGGCCCTTCAGGCTTTTCACCCCGTGCTCTCTCCAGGCCCATTGAAGGTGTATACAGACAACACTACAGTGATGTGATATTTCAACAAGCAGGAGAGCATGAAATCTTACCTGCTCTGTAGGATAGTGCTTCAGGCTTGGAAAGTGGCTTTCAGTTATCAGTTAACTCTTCAGGCACTATGCATTGCTTCACAATCTAGTGGCAGACTCTCTCACCAGGTCCAAAACATAGGCTTGTGAATGGATGCTTCATAGAGACGTGTTTCTAGACATTGTCCATCAGTGGTGTATTCTTCAGGTAGATCTTTTTGCCTCCCTTCTGAACAGGCAGCTTCCTCTCTTCTGTTCCAGAGTGCCATGCCATTTGGTGTGGAAGATGGACACCCTTTCCTTTCTTTGGAAGGGTTAGATTTCTTTATAGTTTCCCTCCTCTTCCTCTACTTCCAAGAGTCATGCAGAAGGTGCAGCTGGACTCCCCAAAAATCTTGCTAGTGACTCCCTTTAGGCTGAGACAACACTGGTTCCCCCTATTAATGCATCTGGCCAAAGGCAATCATCACAAGTTACCTCACCAGTTGGATCTCCTCACACATGACAAGGTGTCTCTCAGCCATCCCCACTTGTCCACTCTGTAAATGACATTGTGGGTGATAGGGTTTTGATCCCTTTCATACACCTCTTTTCTGAGAATGTGTTCAGGGTTTTACAGGAGGCAGGGAAACCCTCAACCAGAAAATCGTATATGTCCAAATGGAAAAGATTTTTGGTCTGGTGCCATGCTCATGCCCAGGATAATTTTTCAGTGGGGGTCCCTCTGGTCCTCTCTTATTTGTGTGAGTTGCTCCAGTCTGGCTTGGTCTATTCTTCTCTGAAGGCCCAACTGTCAGCCATTTCTGCTTGTCTGCCCTTGAATCCTCTTTTGACTACTCATTTTCAGGTCAAACAATTTTTTAAAGATGTCCTGCATATTAGTCCTCCAAGAAAACCTATTCTTCCTGCTTGGGACCTTAATTTTGTTTTGGAAAATTGACTCAGGTTCCTTTTGAGCCTGCAGATTCTGCTTCTTTGCAGCATTGTACCTAGAAGACTGCTTTATTGCTGCCTCTTACTCTGCATGGAGGGTTTCTGAGCTCCAGGCCCTTATGGACATTCCTCCTTTTTGTTTTTGCATAGGGACAGGGTGTCCCCTCGTAGAAATCCTTCTTTTATGCCCAAGGTATTTATTTTATTTATTTATTTATTTATTTACATTTGTTTACCGAGAAAATCCGACTGGATACAGATCCATTTTTAGCGGAGGCCCGGGAAGAAAAGCTCCACAGTACAATAGAATGCAGTACATGAGAGAACAAAATATAGAACATACAATTGATTTTAATATACAATAGGTTAGAAGTTGCCAGTTTTAGTTAGTACAGTAGACACTGAGGTACATAGTAAAAACATTGAGGTGCATAATCAAAAACTTAAAAAAAATAAAGTTGTTTTTTTTTACCAGTATTACCAGTATCTGCGTTTACAAGCTTTTTAGGGCAAATCTGTTTATACTTATCTGAACACGTGACACAATTAGATTTAACCTGGAGTGTAAACATGAGCATAGCCAGTTAGTTAAGTAGTGGGTTTTAAGGAGTTTTTTGAAATGATTGAAGGAGGTGCTAGAAGTTATATGGATTGGTAGTGTGTTCCAGGTTTTGGCAATGGTGCTGGCAAAGAGTGATTTACTAGCATTGTTTTTATGTTGGATGACAGTTATTAGGTTCTGACTGTTAGATCGTAGGGCTCTAGTGGGAATGTGGAGCTGTATTAAATGCTGAAGTGCTGGGGTTAACTCTGGGAGGTAATAGAGCTTGTGAGCTATAGAGAGTTGATTGAGCATGAGTATATGAGGCAACTCAAGCCAGTTAAGCTGTTTCAGGGATAGACAGTGGTGGGACCTGTAAGAAGCATGAGATACAAACTTGGCAATCTTATTATAGCAAGATTCCATTTTATTTAGTTCGGTTTGGCATAGATTAATCAAGATAGGAGAGGCGTAGAGGAGGGTGGATAGGAGATGAGTCCTAGCGATGGTGACTTTGGTATGTTTAGTCATAAACTGTTTGTTCCCGTAGAGGAGGCCTAGCTTTTTATTAACTTTCTTGATGGTTTGTGCTATGTGGATTTCGAATTTCAGGTTATGTCTATCTCTATGCCTAGCAGTTTGGTGAGTGTGGTTGGACTAATTTGAATGTTTTCTTTGGAGTTGATGATGAAGTTGTTGCTCAGTGGAGGAGATCTACCTGGGCCAAAGAGAATTAGTTTTTTTTTTTTGTGGTTAAGAAGAAGTCTGATGTTAGTGAACCAGGTTTCAGCTAGGGTGAAGGTGTTTTGGGTTAGGGTTTGTAATTCACTTAGGGTGGCACATATAAGGGTGGTGCCGTCAGCATATTGTACTACTGAGGCAGTTGACAAGGATGAAGATATCTGGTTAGTAAATAGGGAAAACAACAGAGGGCCAAGGATAGACCCTTGAGGGACTCCTATAGTTACTGGTAGCAGGGGGGACAATTGGTCTTGCCATAGGACAGCTTGCTATCGATCTGACAAATAGCTGTTAAACCATGATACAGAGGAGGGATTGATATTTAGGGTAGACAGAGTTGCAAGAAGCATGCTGTGGTTAACCATGTCAAATGCTTTTGATAAGTCTAAGAATATGGAAGAAGTAAATAGACCCTTGTTTCTGTGGTGGTTAACTATGTTGGTAAATGATAATAATGCTGTTGTGGTGCTGTGGGAAGGTCTAAAGCCATGCTGGGATATTGAGAGTAGGTTGTTATTCTGGAAGTATTGCATAAGTTGAGTATGAACTACTCTTTCTAATATTTTTGATAATGGTGGTAAGATAGCTATAGGGCGATAGTTGGTAAGTTCTAAGGAGTTACCTCCTTTGTGCAGTGGGATGATATGGGAGGTTTTCCAAGAGGCTGGTACTTTGCATTCTGACAGAGATCTATTAATGAGAATGGAGACTGGATAGGCTATAGCTTCAGCTGATATTGGAAGGAAGTCTGCTGGTAGCTTATCAGCTACTAGAGTGGTTGGTTTAAGTTTCTTAAGGAGTTTAGAAATTGCCTTGGTGGACACTGGGTTAAGATGAAAACTGGGGGTATTGTTTTGTGTATTGGGGTGGGTAGTACTATTATTTTGGGCATTGGCAAGGGTCTGGACTGTTTCAGTGAAGAATCTATTAAATTGTGTGGGTATGTTTTCATGATTATTTGGTAGCACAGGGGTTGGTGGAGTGGACTTTCCTGGGTGCAGTATACAATGTATTGTGTTCCAGAATTTTTTGGGGTTATAAGCATATTTTTCTTGTAGGTTCTGATAGTAGTTAGATTTAGCTAGTTTGATATGTTTTTGGCTTTGTTCCGGAGCTGTAGGTAATTTTGTCTTAAGGTAGTGGTTTTGTTTTTTTTATATTGAGACCAGGTGTTGTCCCTTTCTTTCATTATAGTTTTAGTGGGATTTGTTAGCCATGGGGCATAATTAGTTTTTATTCTAATGGTTCGGGAGGGTGCATATTGGTCCAGGATTTTTAGGAAGGTTGTGTTGAAGTATTCAACTGCTTTGTCTAGAGATAATTGCTTTAGGGGAGTCCAGTTGCAGTTGTTTAGTGCATTGATGAAGTTAATAGGTATGAAGGTGTTTTTGTTACAAACTACTCTGAGGATAGGTTGGCTGATGGTTTGGGATTTGTTCCTAATTAGGTAGGTAGGATGATGGTCACACCCACAGTGAGTGACTACAAGAAGTGACAAGATTCCCTAAGAAAACTATCAGTGAGCTATGGAGGTGAATCAGAATACAGAGAGGCAGAAGACTATGGATTTAAGGCAGAGGGAGAAAATCTAAGGTATAGGAAGGTATAACAGCATAGCAGGATAGGGTAGAGAAGGAAAGCAGGCTAGGGAAAGAATGACCAGTGGTGGGAAGCACAGAAAGTAGATAAACTGGATGTTATTAAAGGGTAAAGAACATAGATGGAAGGCAGGGGAGAGGAAGGGCAGAGTATCCAGACAAAGCAATAAAAACATCTACAAAAGCAATCAGAGACCTGGGAACAGGAGGATTAGTAAGAAAAATATGAACGAGTCCTGCAGTCAAAAGGAACAGGCAGAAATTAGGAGAAATACAAAAGTCAAAAGAAGCAGGCAGAAAACAGGAGAATTTAGACTAGGGAGATACTCTACTAGATAAACATTTAACAAGGAAGTAGTGTAACTAACAAAATGGGGAGGGGAGTTAAAATAAGTTTACATGCAGCCTAATTTAAACACTATGGTAGGGGAAGAGAGAAGAATAACTTGGAAGTCATGTGGGGAATACAGTGCAGCTGCCAGTACCAATGCAGAGCTCAAGCAATGGCACTACAAATACTCGTTTGTTTAACAAAGCAATAGCAAGTGATACTGAAAGGATTGCAGGACAAAATTCTGTGGTGTGTAGCTGAAAATAGCAGTTGTAAGCACCTGGATAGAAGCAGAGAGGCTGTGGAGGTGATCAACTAGCAGTCAAGTTTTCTGAAGTTTCTAAGTTTTGGAGTGTCCGTGCTCTCAACTATGGGGAGGGGAACAAACCGGACCCACTATGTAGTTGTGATGTAAAGACACTGGATAGAAGCAGAGAGGCTGTGGAGGTGATCAACTAGCAGTCATGTTTTCTGAGGTCTCTAAGTTTTGGAGTGTCCGTGCTTTCAAGTATGGGGAGGGGAACAAACCGGACCCACTATGTAGTTGTGATGTACAGACACTGGATAGAAGTAGAGAGGCTGTGGAGGTGATCAACTAGCAGTCAAGTTTTCTGAGGTTTCTAAGTTTTGGAGTGTCCATGCTCTCAAGTATGGGGAGGGGAACAAACTGGACCCGCTATGTAATTGCAATGTACAGACACTGCATAGAAGCAGACAAGCTGTGGAGGTGATCAACTAGCAGTCAAGTTTTCTGAAATGTCTACGTTTTGGAGTGTCCGTGCTCTCAAGTATGGGGAGGGGAACAAACCGGACCCACTATGTAGTTGTGATGTACAGACACTGGATAGAAGCAGAGAGGCTGAGGAGGTGATCGACTAGCAGTCAAGTTTTCTGAAGTTTCTAAGTTTTGGAGTGTCCCTGCTCTCAAGTATGGGGAGGGGAACAAACAGACCCGCTATGTAGTTGCGATGTACAGACAGTGGGAGTTCACAACACTAGGGACTGCAGCTGCTTAGGGCAGGTAGTAAATGAGTTGTCCTTGAATCAGTCAGCACAACTCCCCTCTTTTTTCTCTTCTCCTCAGTCTACTAGTGAGAGGGTCCCGCATGCTTTGGATTTGAACAGACAGCTCAGGTTCTATTTGGATAAATCTAGGACTATTCCTAAGTCTGATCATCCTTTTGTTTCCTTTCATCACAGATCATTTTGTTTGGCTGTTTTTAAGCAAACTGTCTCCTCCTGGATATCTAAGTCCATTTCCTTTTGTTATTCTTTTCATGGCAAATCTCTGTCTACTTCTGTTAGAGCTCATTCCATTACAGCTGTTGACACTTCTGGTGCCTTCTTCAAGGGGTTGAACACCAATTCCATCCCTGAAGCTGCTACTTGGTCTTCAGTGCATACTTTTATGAAGCATTATAATTTAGATATGGTTTCTAGGGCAATAGCAGGTTTTGCTGAAACCATTTTATTTGGGCTTGTTGAAAGCTCTTCTCAGCCTTCCACCTCCAATTCTATTTCTTGAGCTTTTTCACTCTCCCTTCTAGGATAGAAGGACATAGTACAGTTGTGTAAAATCTTACCATAACAGTAGATTTCATTCTCTTCATTGTTACAGTATTTGCTTCCTCACTCCAACCCTCTCTTGTTTAGTCTCTATTTTTTCCTTCTGGATGTGCATGGACTCCTTTTTTCTATGGCAACTGTTCTCTTCTGGGGCAATTCAGTTCTAGGTAGTTGCATCCGTACCTCCCTTTTATGCGCTATGTTCTTCATAGGGAGCATAAATGTAAAGTAAAGTGCATACAAGACCTTTTTTAGACTTTTTCATACTGGCCGAGCATCGGGCTGCCCAGGGCGGGACATCCCTTCTATGATGAATACTGTAACAAAGAACACAAAGACATCTACTTTTATGACAAATTTTACGCAATTGTACTTTTTCTCTTTGAAAAGCATACATCTGCTCCTTTGATTATTGATAAGACTCAACAATTTGCAAAATCATTTTCCACAAGTATTTAATTTAAATTATTTTAAATATATTAGTTTCAATTCATGTTTCTTGAGGTTTACATTTTCTACCAGTAACACAAAAATTCTTCTTGGTGGATTTTCCCACTGATTCATGCCAAATGAGTTCAAAACATGTTTGGGCTTCCCATATATCCTGCAAGAATCAACAGATACAGCTTGATTTAGTTCAGAATCATTCTATGACAGTTTTGTTATTCTATCCTCAGCTGTACAATTGCTCATAGCAATATCAACTTACAATGTCAAATATGATCTGCCAAAAAATATTAATATATTAATGCACATATATACTAGCTCCCTCTCACTCTTCTGATTATTTAAAGTCAAATATTGTAAGTCATCCATTTCAGCAGTACAGCTGAAATTAAAAATGTGCATTCATCCCCAAATGATAAACATGTCACTGATGAATTTCAACTTTATTCTTGATTGTGCTAACCAAAACATACATTCTGTCCGGTGACCTGACCCTCTTGCCTGCCATGACCCCCTCCCCTGTCATGCACCTTGGATGCGTTATTAAATGTGTTCCTTTGGTACTGTCAGCTTGTGTTATAATGTTTCTGGTGGATTATCTCAAAAGTCATTGACTGTACGGCAAAGTTCTTTCTCTATGAACTGCACTAAAGATGAATGGATGTTGGATAAAATAAACAGTAAATTAATAAATTCTGTTCTCTGTTTTATATCCCTGTAAAGATATCTTTTAACAATGAGGAATGATTGTCATTTAATAAAGCATTTAAGAAAGTAGCAAAGTAGCACTTTTCTGTAATTGTACTTTGACCAGGTAGTAAATATTATTTCTATAACATGACATTCGTTTTCATGTGAAGATGACCAGAGAGATGATTATAGAGCACTGCACATTGCAGCTGATGGTTTGCTTTCTCCAAGTCTTTTGGGTTTCTAATACCATGATGAGAATGGACCCCATTACTAAGTTAAAATATGATTAAAGTTCATGAAATTAGTATTGTTTCAATCTTTAATCTTAACCAAAAGTGCTCTTCGCAGCACCCGCAATGTGCCCAGAACTGATGCGTTCTCCAATTCATAAGGAGTTTCCTCTATCAGTAGCATATCTAAATATGACTATAATTCTTTTTTATGACTTTTTAATCTTTTTATGATATCACTTATATAAGGACAGACATGTGGCTTAAACTGACGCACATAGAAACCTGAACTGTAAACTCAGAATTTATACGAAGTATAGCTCACATCATGAGGTCTGCTCTGCAGAAATACTCAGTGAGTAACGGAATCAAAGAAACTGCAACCAATCATTTCTATCAGTCTAGCCTCTGGGGTGATTGTTTTTTTTTTTAACGTGTTGTGGGACTTCTAATATGTTTATTCTCTGGGTGATTGATTGCTTGCTTAATTGGACTTTTGTACCTGTCAATACAGTATCAGATGAGCATATATGCCTCGACTTTATTAAGTGTAGGTCAGAATTCTGGGGTTGCTCCTCCCTAACTGAAGGCACATTTCTGATATTGTTGCAGCAGTCTGAAGCTGAAAAAAGAAAATTTGCTGCTCTGTGCCACACATCCATTTGACTCCCATCAAGATGTATACAGTATCATTAACATATATATTAAATATTTGGTACCATCCCCAGTGCAGGCCACCCTCTTACAACACTAATACATTTCTGGTAGTTTAAACTGTGAACGTGAACAGTACTTCATCATTTTTGTTGCGTATTTTATTGTAAGTGCATTAAAGGCATCTGAGGTGACGATGTCTGTCTGTCTGTCTGTCTATCACCACCACACAGTCTTCCTTCATTGGTTACAAGTAACTGTTTCTTCCTGCTTTTAAGCTTTTAGGTCTTCTGGTAACTGCTGTTTTTAAAAGTTCATTCTTATTTGGCTAAAAAAAGATGGATTTACTATTCAACCATGTATGTTGCATCACCTAAAACAGCAGAGCAAACATACTGCTGAATTTCAATACCCTAACAGCTTTCTCAAAAACAGCTTTATATTGCATATTATAACAGTTTTATATACTGACAGTGATATAATCATGTCACCAAACAGCAGAGAAATGAAGACCACACTTTGTATTAAGTGGCCACCTATGCTTACATTTATATGGGGTTTATCACTAGCATTTACACATGCTATAAATGTATAGCATGTACTCAGGGCTGTTGTTTAAAGGACATACTTTTGTTTTGCAGTAATACATGTTCTGAATTGGGGTTTTATACTCTACAGACTTAAATTTTAAAAGTATGTTTTAATCTTGTTGATCTGTGACTACTCCTATGCCTTAGCATAGATGACATTTGCAAGGGTGATTGCTGGAAATCTCTATAATCCACTGCATAAGATATGAAATGTACATGTAGATTCAGTAGATTTGCTGCCATTTCTTTTAATAACACTGAAGAATATGGAACATTCAGTCCTTCAAGTTCATCTAAGGTTTATTGCTTCTGACTTAAAGGCTAGCCACATGATAACTTCATTTAAAGACTGCCATATGAGGTTAAGTTGCTGACTTATTTCCACAGTGCCTGGATTTGTTTTGCTGTGGTGTCTTCCTTCCTAATTTGTAGCATGTCACCAGATTATGAACAGCTAAGTTATATTCATTGTTTAAAAATAGCTAGTGACTTTATGAATAGCCTGATGGAAAAGTGGTACAACCGCTATTTGTAATAAATGTTCATACTTGCATACATTAAACAGTGCAGTAATCTAGCTAGTAACTGCAGCAATTATATCTATTCAGTTTCTTGTAGGAACTGCAGAATAATCCTTTATTACATCACCACTTACCAAGCTGACAGTATCTGGACAAAAGCACTACGGCCAAATATTCAAAAAAACGTACCTTAACTGAATTAAATCATTGCTGTTGGTGTCTACCCTTTCCCAAACTGCAGTAACCTTGGAGTTGAATATATTACATTTAAGGGGATAGTAGACAATTTCTTCTGTATCGAATGTGCAGAAGATGATCCCTACATTAAAACTCCTGAATCGAAAACTAAGTCAGTCTAATTACTTTCAAGTAATACAAATGTTTGACAGAGTGCTTCCAAGATTTTGCCATGGGACCTAATGTAACATATATTTTGTGCTGTGACACTGCAGTCAGCAAGTAGAATTAAAACAGAAATACAGGGAAATGTGTATCATGTCAGGGTTCAAGTTGCAAGAGGTTACCAGTGTACTTATCAAGTCCTTCAATGCCAAGCATAACAACAGAACAACACTATAACTGCAGAAATGTTATGAATTTTTATTAAGTTAAAAGAGATACAGTATACTATTTGAAATCATACATCTCAACCTCTTTGCACAAGAAATCTGGACAAAGCCAAAAATAATGCAGGGGTAGTCAGGGGTAACAAAGACCCAAAATCAAGACAGATTTTAGAAAGTTGCTACAGTAAGAGTTTTTGCATTACCTTGCATTTTTTTCAGAAGAATACAATGTCTGTAACTCAAAGATATGTCATGATTTAGGGAGTTCAGTCCTTAATAATTTGTCTGAAAAAATATAAATTTTATGAGTAACAGATCAAAAATATGAGGCAAAAATCAGGACATTCTGCAAAATAAATAAATAAATAAATTTCTTCCCAACTCTCCAAAACCACCAAAGCATAGGCCTTGCATAGAATTTCCTCAGCAGCACAATGATTCTTCACCAACTACTACATTTATATAACCATCCAACAGAAACACTTTAAAGAGGGGTCAGCAAACAAATACAACTAAATTCTTAAGGCTTCTTTGGCCAACCACTACATACATGGAAATTACCTATTCATAGGTGACTCAAAAGAGAGACCCACTGATGCACCACTCACCAGACTGAGCAAGGAAAGCATGGTGGTGAGAGGATTCTGATGGGCCAGGATATGGTAGGTTACTCAGGCACATAAGTCCCTTCACCCTAGGTACACATACAAAGTGCTTCTTGTTCATTTGAGTGTGAATGACTTAGCACAAACATACTTGGACAATACAAAGACCGTCATGGTGGCTCTCTCAGAATATGCATCCAAGGCTGGTATACAACTAGCCTTGAGCAGCATTTGACCTTCTCCAAAAAACTCCTCACTATAGACAAAATATAATTAAGTTTGACAGCTGGCTTACTTATTGGTGTCATTTCAAGGGTGTCCCATGTGTGACAGCCTGGAAGATGGTTGACAGCCCTATCAGCTTTGATAAGGACAGTTGGCAAATCTGTCCTCTGAGGTTTTGCATATTGGCTAAAACCTTCTCCACCTCTATTTTAAGCAATGTCAGTCTGCTCCTTCTAACAGCTTTACCAAACCAAATCAGAACACTATAAAAGTGGTACTGCTTAATGCTAGAATCCCCTCCTGATCCTACAAAATATTGACAGCTGCACTGTTATGGAAGTATGGGTTAATTGCAGTGACAGTATACTCTTCCAGGAGTCAATGCTCACCACTCATTTACACTCTGTACTGAGCGTGTAACTGTTACTAGTAGAGGTGTGTCCATATTCCTCCATAATATCATTACATCTAGACCTTTACAGCAATCAGTGACTTCAAACTCCTCATGATTATTAGGAAAGATCCCTCACCATCAGCGGCAGCTAGTTATACCGACTCCGGGGCTACAGGCCCACCCCCCACCTTCATTTCATTTAAGTGCTTTATTTGATTTACGTTCTTTGTTTTTAATTTTAAATATTAAAATACTAAATTTACAGCTAAGAAAAAAAACATTGCTGGGCTGTTTTCAAAATCAGCCCATATAACAGGTGTGCATTCCATATTTGATGATATAAATAAGGCAGTTATACCTTAAAGTGAGCAGTGGTCAGTTTTACCATACTTATTTTTTTACTTGTGGACTAAGCTGACAGAAGCAGCAACTTGTCACATGACAGTAACGTGTACATGCGCGGCTGCTAACCTATACAGGGATGGAACTTCTAAAAGCCAAAGAGTTGCTGGCTGGGTTTTATGTTGCTTGCTACCTGTTCTGTGAGTGCTGACATTAGGTAGTTTCTTTTTCTTTCTTTTTTTTAATTATTATTACAACTAGTGAGTGACACAGAATGGGATAAATGAAGCAGATTTTAAGAACTTGTTAAATGAACCTGAATCTGCGTTTTTAGATTTTCCTTTGAATTGTGACCTTAGGTCAGTGAATTCAACATTACAAAATAAATACTATAATGCTTGAAACTGAGGTGCTACTTTGTGTTTATTTTTTTAAGCTAAAAGTTGGTAGAGGTATATCTCTCAACTGTCACTCATTTTGAGTCTCCAATCCATGTTCCTTACTGTTCCATATTGAAAGGGTCTCCCAAAGTGATTGGGATCTTTTTTAAGTGCTATCCATGGTAGATAATAATGAGTTATTTATATTTGATAACTTTATATAAACTAGCTGGCACAGGCAATTTGTAGATAGCTTAGCGTCTCGGCTATTCAACATCCCTCGTTTGTTCATGGAAGAGCATTTAGATCTTGGTCAAAGAACTATGGAACAATATGTGGATAAAAGTTTTAGGTCCTATGATGGTGCTTCTAATGGACCTAATGTACAACAGGTTGATCCCAAAATAGCTACATCTAACACTGTGTGGAATCGTTTTATGGGCGAACGCAATTGCCGGTGTGTGGATCCGTTTGGTGGTGTAGGTGTGTCTACTGCTTCTTCCTTGCCTGCAGAGGCCTG
Source organism: Protopterus annectens (assembly GCF_019279795.1). Taxonomy (NCBI): domain Eukaryota; kingdom Metazoa; phylum Chordata; order Ceratodontiformes; family Protopteridae; genus Protopterus; species Protopterus annectens. The sequence goes on from NC_056734.1 coordinate 829,050,379, forward strand.
CAATTTAAGGGACAAATTGGAACATTTGCTTTGTAAAGAAACTAGCACACATTTTAATATTTTATATCTGCAACATTACCTGGATTTAAACATCTCTCCCAGGGGGTTGCAAGCTACTAAGTCACCTACTACACCTTTTGATATTAAAAGCCCTGAGGGCATGGCTTTTCGCAAAAGGTGGGTTGAAGCAGCCCACAATTGTTCTCTCAAGTGGATCTGTATCGTAATTGACCGGGACCACCTTAAAAAACAGCAGCTCAAGGAAGAGATTTTGGCGGTGAGTACGGAACTGCAAAAGTTTATTTCCTGCTCTAAGTTGGATGACATGCTTAAAGATATTAATGTTGTGCTAGAAGAGATGGAATACGGCCTTATAGAGCGTAAAAGCTTTAAAATTACTAGAGATGCTAAAGATTATAAATTAGATCAGGCCTTTCCCTACAAGCATAACAAAAGGCACTCCTCCTACAACAAAAAGAATAACAGCAGTTTTAATTATAGTTCTGCTTCTTCTACTGTTGCCTTTGCTTTTCCGGAGGGGGCCGAGCAAAATTCAAATGTAACTAGTGAACAGGAAAACTTTCCAGCCTTACTGGAGGCTGGTAATGCTGCCAACTTTAATCAGAGGTTTCAGAATGACAACCAGCGGGTTAATAATAAACCCGGCACCAGCTTTTATGGCAAATGGAATCATGGCGATTGGGGACAATGTAAAAACACTGGCGGTAACTACAAGGGACAATTTAATAAGAAAAAGAGATGGAACTAATAGACATTCTGTTGTAAATTATGCTTTATTACTGAATTTGTCTAATGGTCAGTTTTATGCTTAGGTTTAAAATTCATACCCACTGCTTTACCTAGATTGCTTATTTTGAAAAGTGAGATTTTTTTGTTAGGGAGAAAGTTGCATTTGAAACAATTTTTAAAAAAAAGGGATGATAATGGTGTTAATTATGAATGTTTTGATACTTCTGAGGATTCTTTTCATTCTTGTGTATCTGTTTTAGATAATTCTGTTGAGTGTGCTGCTAATGACTGTGCTGCTAATGCATATACTACCTTTGATACTAGTGCAATTAAGACTAAAAGCTGCTTTATTCCTCCATATACTAACACCTGCATACATAGTTATATTTCCATTTTTAATTTTGAGGTAGAAAGGCATCATTGCATGTTATTGTGTAATAAAACTAATGTTTGCTTTAATTTAGATAAGCAACAATGGACTGAATTTTGTAAATTTTGTAATGATAGAAATTTTGTTGTAAAGCCATCTGACAAAGGCAATCAAATAATGATTATAAATTTTGTGCAATACTTAGATATTAGTTACTTACATCTAAATGATAGAAATGTTTATGAGAAATGTGATATTGATTGTTATTTTAAGGCAATTGATGAGTATTTGTTATTGCTTGACAGGAGTCAACGCTTGGGTTATCTTTCCCCTAATGATGTCACAAAAAAATTTGGTGTGGATAATAGTAGTCTTGCTGTATTTTATTGTTTACCTAAGACCCACAAGGGCCTTAATAATTTAACTGGGAGACCTATTGTTTTTTTACTTTTTAAAATCTATTAGCACTTTTCTCCATGAATTTCTAAAAATATATTTTAAAATTACCTTCATATATTAGGGAAAGCCATGACTTCTTAACTAAAATGCAGGGCTTTAGATGGAATAGCTCCATGTATTGGTTATGTATGGATATAAAAAGTTAATATACCAACATCAGACATGATGTTGGTATTCAGGCCTTGTTTCATTTCTTAGGTGATTCCCCTATGTCTTATTTTTTGATTGATTTGGTTGTATTTTGTTTAAAGAATATTTTTTTTTTGTTTTTAATGGAAAAAATTTTCATCAGTTGCAGGGGACTGCAATGGGGGCGGCTTTCGTCCCCATGTATGCCAGTTTGGTTATGGGAAAGTTTGACTTTGATAATATATATCGTCACCATTTTTATAGGTCCCAGGTTTTGTTATATCTGAGGTTTATAGATGACCTTATTTTTTGTGTGAAGGCCCTATGAATGCGGCCTCCCAGATTGTGGAAAATGTACAGGTCAATAATATGGGCCTACAATTTGATGGCATTCAGCTGGGTATAGAGGTTAACTTTTTGGATATTAAACTTAAACAGTTGAATACAGGGCTACATAGTAAATTTGCACAGAGAAACCAATTTCTTTATGGAAGTAGCTGTCATCAAGATCATTTAGTGAAAGTTTTACCTTATAATGAATTTCTAAGGATACACAGACTTTGTAAAATGGATGAAGTTTTTAACCAGGAAATTTTGGAATCTGAAAAAAATGTTTTTAGATAGGGGTTATGATACCAGGTTAGTTGTGGAAGCAAAAGCTAGGGTAATAGAATTAAGATGGCCTAATGTTCAAACTAATTTGGGGATTTGTGGCAATGGTAATGTCCAAAATGATAGTGGGCCTGCCTATATTTTTAGCTGTTATATAGGTAATAATCAAATGAATTCTAATGATATTTACTTTGTCACTACTTTTAATGTTATTAGTGACAAAGTTGTGAATACTGTTCATCAGTTTTGGCCCATGTTACTCAGGGACAAAGAATTGAGTGGACTGCTGCCTAATAGGCTGCAGATCTCCTATAAGAGGGCTAGAAATGTAGGGGATATGGCAGTACATAATCAGTTCGAACTTCCCATTGTGGAATTTGGTACAGAAATGCCTATGCCCAAAGTTACTATACACTGTAATAAATGCTCTGTCTGCAAAATTGTGGTCAATTGTTTTAAATACATTAATGGACATCATTTTTCTGTGAAATGTAACTTTAGTTGTAATACTTGTGGGGTTATATATGCTTTGAAGTGCAGTTGTAACAAATATTACATTGGTGAAACTAGTAGAAGTTTCAAAGTGCGATTTCAAGAGCACCTAAGAGACATAAAAATGCTAAGACAGACAGCCCTTTAGGCAGTTATTTTTTGGACTTTCATAGTTCAAACCCTGAATGTATTTGGGGCTGTGTTCTGGAGAAAGTCAAGGTGTCTTTGGGAGAATTGGTCAGCTTAAATAGTAAGCTGCATAGAAAAGAATCCTCATATATTTTAAAATTCAATGCACTGGAACCACTAGGGTTAAATAAAGATTGTGATTGGAAATATGTAATTTAATTTAATTAGCAGTGGGTGTGACTTGTTAATTTTATCTGTATATTACTATGGTGTTTTTTTATGATTTTTTACTCTTTGAAGGTTGTATAGCCGAGGCTCTAAGCTAATAAATTCTGTGGTGTATTTTGGTTTGTTTGTTGCTTGTGGTATTGTTCTCTTTATCTTGTGCTTTGTGGTACTACTACAATTTGTAGATAGCACTTAGCCAGAGGATTAAAGCTATGAGGCGTTTATAGGCTATTCCCTGTGGTCGGGGGTTTCAGTCCGTCAGGCAATATTTGCCTGCTTGACTCTGTACAAGGCACTTAAACAGATAGTGCTCCTGTGTTAAGTCTGAAAAAAGTCCATGTGGATCAGTGCTCTGAATTAGTATACAGACAAAGCAACTATGTCTGACCTGTTCCTGATATTGCCTCTTATTTTTGTCCTGTACCTCATAAAGTGTTTGATTTTCTAGTACAAATATGAGGATTTAGTCAGTCAGTAATTCCAGACATTATTGTTTCATACTTCTTATAACTGCGGTGGTGGTGCTGCGGTAGCGTTGTCACTTCACAATTAGAAGTTGTCCTGTTCAATTCTCAGCTAGAGCGTCTTCTGTGTGGAGACATGCATGAATGGGCGTACCTTCATTGAAGGTTGTGCATCAGGCCCGGCAACTCTGCACGTAAAAATCTACTGCCAATCATTAGCGGACCGGAGTTCCACTGTGGCGACCCCTAACCAGGAAAAGCCGAAAGACACAACATTGCTTAATACTTCTTAATGTTCTGAAAATGCATGTTGGTGCAAAACCTGTTCTGTTTATTATTTTTAAACTAACAGTGGGTAGGAGCATACCTCTCAATTTACCATTCTGAAAATGCATGTTGATGGAAAACCTATTATGTTTATGTTTCTTTGCATTTGAATTGAATTAGAGCACCAATTCTAAAAGTCCCTAATTTTGGGCCTTTGTTCTACTCCCCATTATTTTTGACTTTGTCCCATTCATGATCACTGTTTTCAGATTTGGAGCGCACTTGAATTGAGAGTAATAAATGGAGGGGGTGCAGTACAATTTCCTCATTCCTTTATTATTATTGTTTTTATTTGTCATTGTGCAAAAGGCAATTTTCCTGATATTAGAGTGCTTACATTTATATCATATGTACTGGAATTAGAGTCGGGTAGTTTTGTGCAATAATGGCAAACCATTTTTTTCAGATAGTTTGAGTTTTGTGGTGCTCAGGTAGAGCCTCTTCAATCATCTCACAAATTCTGAAATTAACTTTGTCAAACAGGTTCTGGCATGTAAAGAAGGTTACTGTCGGTAGACTATCATGTACAGCAGTTCATAACCAGCTCTTTAAAATGGTAACCATGGACAAGGTCTGTTGTAATACAACCCCACTTCTAGTTCATTTAGCCTCGCCCATTCAGTTGCTTCCTGCAGCTCCTCATTGGTTTGAAGTCACTAGTCATCACTGCTCACCATATACCAGCCAAATGCAGAACCCCTTTCTATGACAGTCAGAACCCACAAGGTATATGTACCAAGCTTTAGTCCCTCAGCTTTGAAAAAAACAAGCACTATTATTCTTGGGGATTTCAACTATCCTTGCATAAATTTGAAAAACTACACTACCACAAATAACACATACAACATGTCTGAGATTTCATTAATGCAAACTCTGTAGACCAGACAGTGAATTGCCCTCCCAGGAGCTTAGAACTGCTGCACCTAGTCATCACAAATGTAGCCTTAGTATGGTCTGCATTCATCGCATTTAGTACCCAGCATAACCCAAATTACCCACAAATCCTACTATCTTTAGGGATTTCTCAAAGGTAGATGTACTGTAGGCAGCTGATGACCTGATACAGTTTAAGACCCCCAACCCAAGGAGTCAATAGCCAATGTGGCTGCATTTGCAGAGTGTTTCTATTCTCATCTTTATGCTGGCATTGAGACATGGGTCCCAATCTGAAACTTACAATCCCAAATTTAGGAATATGCCCTATGGTGAAACCCTGTTATAAACAAGTTATATAATGAAAGGAAAAAAAAATTCTTAAACTGCTCCAAAAGTGAACTGAAGAGGTTAAAAAAAGAATTTAGAAACAAATTCAAATCTGCCAAGGCTGAGTATGAACTTAAAATCACCATCTCTGTCAAGTAAAACCATAAGTCCTTTTCAACTATATCAGAAGCCTTTGAAACAATACACAACATTACAGTGAGTTTATACATAACAGTAACACCCACTCAGCCCTTAGTATATACTAACATACTATACATTTATTGTATATCAAATTTCTTCCACATATCTCCCCCATATTCCACTTGCAGGACATCATGTGTGCACCCCCCCAAAATATAACTTCTGAGCAAGTCTTAAAGGTACTTTCTGAAGAAAAGAGCATCAGATGTATGGATCCTGGTAATCTGCCAGGGTGTTTCCTTGTGTGTATGAAGCACTGCCTCACTGATCACGTCTTGAATTTATTCAGGTTAAGCTTTTCAACTGGCTTCATGCCAGAGGCATGGAAAATACCTATGGTCATCCTCCTCCACAAGGGTGATCCCTCCACTTGGTAATTATTGGCCTTACTTGCCTCATCTGTTATGTAAGGGAATTCATCATTATGGAAGTCATAAACAAAGATACTGACAGCTTAAAATCCTTTAACTCAAACCAGTTTGGTTTTGTGAAAGAAAGATCCTGACTGATTAACTTAACAGACTTCGAAAAAAACACCAAGGCATCAGATGAGGGCAAATTTGTGCACACCACTTACTTTGACTTGGCCAAACTCTTCAGCACCATTCCATGCTGCATTTTTATAGACAATGTAATCAAACAAACAAATTTAAACACATATGCAGCTTAATAGAAAGAATCCTATTTCACAAAATGCAGCCCAGTCAGTTAGGACTGTTGAGGCACAGTCTCCTCTAAAAGGACTTTTTAGTAGTGGCTGTTCCCTAGAGCTTGTGCTGCGAGCACTTCTATTTGCTATTTACATCTCATATTTCATAGCTGATATCAGGGATCTTTGGCTGACCAAGTTTGCAGACAATTGCAAACTAGGATCTATCATCAACTTTCTGGAGGACTCCCAGATCCTACAAGAGATACTAACATATACAAACTAGTGGTGCCAGAATCATAATCTGAAGCCAAGTGCTACAAAGTGTAGTATCATGTACTTTGAAAAAACATGAGAATGCATGCACCTATCACAAACAATACCCTCCACCTGAAATGAATATAGTTATTAAAGATCTTGACACTTTAATAGAGAATAAACTCTTCTTCAACCACCATATATCTACGTCATTATTCTTCCTAGCTCAGTTGATTACCAAAGGCAAATCTAAATGCATCGTTTTCATCATCCCTTTCTACTGCTTCCTTTCCAGGCTTATAATAGCATATAACGCATGTAAGCATGTAAATGCCCAAGCAAGTCATCCAGCTTGAGAAACCTCAATGTTTCATCTAAGAAAATTAAGGAGCTGGATCTCTGAGTTATACAGAATGTATTCAATCTCTCTTTTTCTTTTCCATCTCATTTCAAGTGACTCAGTCCTGTCTGTGTGACTACACAAAACATGTAACATCATGAGACCTTATCCTCCTCCTCAACATAAAAAGAACCTGTTGGCAGAACAGATACCGCTCGTAAAGAGTTCTCTGAAACAATTCTCCTCTGCATATTAAAGCTACTTCAAACGCAATCTAGAGGAATGGATGGATGGAAAACCACACATTCATCCCAGGTCTGGCCTCACAATCCTTTATAAAAGAATGTAGTAACTAATGGAAATTGTAGTGAATAGTCTACTTATGAACTACTCATTCCTCTGCCTATTAATAAGATTTGAACCTATGATATACTTGTAAAATGCAATCAACATGTTATGACCAAATAAGACTTTCAAAGTTTGTATAAATGTAGCTGGCATTCCCAGACATTGTCTAATCAAGAAGGGAAATGTAGATGTAGAACAAATTTGGAAGTAGCATATATTCCATTTTCATGAAGAGTCGCAATAAAGGCCAAAGATCGGTAGTGCAGTGATGCAAGCTATATATCATTCTCTAAAAACACCTTATTAGCCATAAAAGCTCACTGTTCATGGCTTAAAATCGTCTCTGAATCACACCACTGATGGCCTCTTTCTTACGCCTTTCTGCACTGCTTTCCTCTTTGCATCAACATGGCATTTTTTGTTGTTGTTGTTGCTTTTTATTTCATTTTCCAAGCCCCTCACTGTAGGTTCTTAAAAAAGTAACATGTTAGCAAAAGTAATAAAGAAGATAGCAAGAAGAAACAGAATGAGAAACAACGTTAGTGACATACAAATTATGATTTTCTTCCATTTTAATATAGCTAAAAAGCTATATCTCCTTTGAAAGTGCATCAAATATAAGAAACTGAAATTTGACATAATATTTGACATAATAAATCTTACAGTGAGTAAAACATCTGGAGTAGTCTCTTAATTTAACTCATAGTCAGAATACTGTACAGTAAATTCAGTTTGCTGGAACAGAGATCTTAACTGCTACGGGAGAATGCCAAATATGCAGTCATACTGAAAATGAAGACGATTGATTCAGTGCAACAAAACTGAAACAGGACAAACACAACTTACAGAAGTGCTGCCTGGAGTAAATCCTGTACACTTCCCATGCAAGGACCTATGTTCCCACACATTCCAAATTTACTTACTGAAGTTAATTTCAAGGTCATAAAAGGTGGAGAGTAAACAATACATGTGAGTGTGCACACGGCTGCAGACCTCCACACTGATTTTGCAGTATACATACCATTAGATAGGTCCTAGTCAAAGAAGAATGCAGGCCAGGAAAACAGTAAACTATAGCTGACACTCAAGTATATTACAGGTTTTACTTGCAGTTAGAGGTAAGGATAAAACAAATGAAGAGACCAACCTCAAATTTTACCATACAGCTTAGATTGCAGTAAGTTTCTTAGGAATGCACGGAAAAAGCATTTAATTAGTACCATAAAATTATTACTATTACTATGGGATGTGATTCTTTAATTAATGTATTTGTAGTGTGGAAGAGATAAGTGCCTTTTACTGACTTGTGTTTACCTGGAATCAGATTCACTTTCATGTCTGGGGTGACAATATAGCAATATAACTCTCTTCTCACTTCTCACACTATCCTAGCTTGGCTGCCAACTTTCTGTGGCTCCTGGTATCTTTATTGTATGGTACAGTGAAGCAATATCCATACAAAGATGTTACAGTACCAAATGTTTTTGCGTGCACCAGCATCAGCGGTATAATGGAAACTGTTAATAGATAAGTGCCAGACTGGCCAGGGCACTTTTATGAAAATTAAAGCCATTTGCTGCATGCTGAAACAAGACATATAGTAGAATTATAGATGTAACAAGATAATGCGATCTCCACACTACTTTTCTTAATAACTTCCTTGACTTATCGTACCAAGTGCAGATCTTGTCTACCCTTCTGTTGATGATTTTCCTGGACATAACATCGAGGAGTCTGGGCGTATGAGGGTTTCGCTGCTGCTGATGTCCTCCTTACCTCAAGTGAATATAAATGCCTGCATGAAGTAGAGTGGCTTGCTGATAATTGTGAAGTAGAAGGGATGAAAATCAGCATCTTTAAATCAGAGTTAATGGTTCTCTCCTAAAAAAACAGAGGATTTCTCTCTGTTGAAGAGGGTCAATCCCTACCTATAGTAGAAAAGTTTAAGTATCTTGAAGTCTTATTTAAGAGTGAAGATAGAGGGGACTGGAGAATGCCCAATGTATGGGTCCAGTGCTGGAAGTACTTTAGCGGACCACGGTGAGGAAGTGAAAACTCATTCACAAAACAAAAATTCTCAGCTTCTTGGTCATTCTATGCCCCATTCCTAACCTTTCCTCATGAGCTTTGTCAATGTCTAAAGGACTGAGATCACTGGTGTAGGTGGTATAAATGTGCTTCTTTTTCAGGGTTCTGAGTTCGTTTGTCTGATACCTGAGGAGCTTGGCTACTGTCCATTTGATTGAGAGAAGGCAGTTAAGTGCTTCGAACGTTTAGTGAGGTGATCCCCGTAGGCATCCGATAACAATTGTACTAGCCATATTCCACTCAGAAGATGACCTGGGGGCATACCTAGGCCATTCTTGGGAGATTTAATCTCTGAGCTACATGGGAAGGTCTGGGTATCCTAAATCATAACCCTCTAATTCTCACTATGAATATACAGGAGTACTTAGCCCTCCTCAATATGCTACCATGCTGACCCTCACCAGGTCAAGATAGTAAGAAAATAGAAGGATGGACCTTCTTTCCATGGCTTATATGTAAAGCCATGGAAAAAATTATCATGGAGATGATTAATAGAGATATAGAAAACCTCCAGACACTTGACCCAAACCAGTTCGGTTTTGTCAGGGGAAAATCATGCCTACTCTGTACGTGGGACAAGGTATACATATTAAAATATGTTTGTATATTACAATCCTTCTTTTTACACTTTAATGACCAGGTAGATGTGAGATATAAAATGGCTACTAAGCATAATGATGCATCCATAGAACCCTTAGACTGATAAGATATTTGTGGCACTGACTCGGGGTATAGCTACAGCATGTCATTATTTTAGAGGTTTCAAACAGGAGCAGGTATAAACAGTTCAGATAGGAGACTGCTGAATTTATGTCATTATCTCTAAGGAAAATGCTGAAATGATCATTTGGTTACACAAATGTAGATGGCTTCTAGTTCCAAATGGATAAAAATATAATCGGACATTGCTCTAACCTAGAAAAGAAGTAGCACTTGTCCCCTCTTAAACTATTAACTCGTATTGCACAATAATACACAGTTGTGATGCATGAAAAAATAAATTAAACAAAGTAATGAATTAGAAGAATATGAAAAATAGTGAATGATTGTACAGAATTTTGTTCATACATAGCACATTTATGAAGTAAGTGTTGGCTGAATTTCCTAGGAAAGGGCATATTTAATATAGTTTTAAAAATGATTTTAATCAGGAACATCTGTCCGATATCTACTATTATGAAATATTCTGCATTCATAGGTACACAAAGTTAATATACTCAAGAAATCTGTCTATGGGAAACAGAAAGGGAACTCATGGATTCCTCAGCTGTGTATGCTGCATCTAACCTCTCCGGTCTGGTCATTCTCTTCTCTAAAGTCTCCCAAGCTACAGCCTCAGTCTATACTGCTCATCTAACTCAGATATTTTGTGGCTTTCTTTTCTATATCATGAATGGCTTAATATTTTACTGAAGTATTAATAACCCCCACCAAATTCTTCTTCCAACTACCAATAATATTCTACTATCCACTCTTGGATTTCCCATAAACCTTTAAAACTAAGCTTGCCCATGTGATTTGGCAACAGACAAAGACCAAGTGCTGCTCAGTCTATGTCTACAGAAAATATCTTCTATGACTGACATCATCCATAGAGAGTCCTTGGCTTCATGTAAATACATGGAACACTGTCCATGTCCCATACTTTTCTTATTCTCCTACAAGAGTCACCTCATCTATGTGATTACTGCATGGTGACAAGCTGTTTACTCAGTCACAATTCTTCTTACCCCAAAGGCCAGATTTATTTTATGTAAAGGTGTTATCCTTCCACAGTTTGAATAAACAAACGTCTGTTCAACTCTGTGGTAACTCCCACAAGATTCAAGTTCTAGCTAAGAAAAGCCTGCTTCATTTTCCTCCTCCAGCACAAAGGGCATTATGGCATTACTATGTTAGCAAAAAAGGACTTTCTCTGTGCATCTAACTACAAAAAATACTAAAAAAAGTTAGTAGGTGTAACCAATGACTAAAAATGCAAAAAAAACCTACATTTAAAAAAAGAGATAGGAAACTGAACTGCTGTGCAACACCAATTCTGTTTATTCCCCTTTATTCTACTTAAACACAACTGTTGTCTCCTCCCTCACCCAGTCATTTCAAATCTTTTTCTTAAAGCAGAGATTGAGGACACTTAGCTCTTCATAATCCTGACAAATTTCCGGGGAGGCTACAGACTTGATATTGCCGTCAAATCCTTTACTATTCTTTCAACTCAAACTACCGAATTAACTCTCTGTAAACATCTGATCCATCCCAGATCATAAATGCTTCAAACCTTTCTTAAACACCTTTCTTATTCTTATTACTAAAGCTACCTGCATAAAACCAGCTCATACCCTACCAACCTCAAGAACTTCGTAAAAACCTTTATTCCTATTAAAACTACCTGCACCTGCCCACTCTCATGTACACACCTCTCACATCCGGCTGTTTAACTCCTGCTTAGCTTTCTTCCCATCTGTGTATTTAACATCATATTGGGTACTATTCACTGTAATGTTGTAACAAAAGCATAATCTGCAAATCTGCACCAAGGCATAGTGTGATTGGAAGTTATTCTATAATTAATTTTGAAAATTGTTTAAGGTTGATGCAGTCACTGCCTTATGAAAATAATATGTGCCATGTTCTGAATCACAGCTATTCCCCCAAAGAAGAGGGATGTTACATCTAGCTGTCTTTGGGACATGGTACATTTTGTCTTTGGGACATGGTACATTTTGTCTTTGGGACATGGTACATTTTGTCAATGTGTTATTCAGAGATGACTAGCACAGCAAGATTATACCATCAAAGGCTCACCAACTGAAGGGCGAATTCATAGATGTTATTGCTCATTGAAGAGAGTTTCAGTTTTGGCAGCATGACCAGTAAGAACTAGCTAAAGGCTGGATGAAGTGCAGCAAACTTTTTGGGGGGCTTCAGAAGTAACAAGGAATATTTTAACTCAAAAACAAGGCAAAGCTGCAAAATGACAAATTTCACGAAAAAGCAAAGCAGCCACACCAGTCCAACAGTTTGAAGCCAAAAAGCTCACAATTAGGCAAAGTATTCAAGTAACTAGTTTATTAACGTAAAATCCCAGCACTACAGCACATTCGTCTGCCTCTACATGGAAGACTTCATCAACATACAATGAATTCCTATTTCACACCCAGGTTAAATACTCAAACATGTTATGACCAAATAAGACTTTCAAAGTTTGTATAAATGTAGCTGGCATTCCCAGACATTGTCTAATCAAGAAGGAAAATGTAGATGTAGAACAAATTTGGAAGTAGCATATATTCCATTTTCATGAAGAGTCGCAATAAAGGCCAAAGATCGGTAGTGCAGTGATGCAAGCTATATATCATTCTCTAAAAACACCTTATTAGCCATAAAAGCTCACTGTTCATGGCTTAAAATCGTCTCTGAATCACACCACTGATGGCCTCTTTCTTACGCCTTTCTGCACTGCTTTCCTCTCTGCATCAACGTGGCATTTTTTGTTGTTGTTGTTGCTTTTTATTTAATTTTCCAAGCCTCTCACTGTAGGTTCTTAAAAAAGTAACATGTTAGCAAAAGTAATAAAAAAGATAGCAAGAAGAAACCGAATGAGAAACAACGTTAGTGACGTACAAATTATGATTTTCTTCCATTTTAATATAGCTAAAAAGCTATATCTCCTTTGAAAGTGCATCAAATATAAGAAATTGAAATTTGACATAATAAATCTTACAGTGAGTAAAACGTCTGGAGTAGTCTCTTAATTTAACTCATAGTCAGAATACTGTACAGTAAATTCAATTTGCTGGAACAGAGATCTTAACTGCTAAGGGAGAATGCCAAATATGTAGTCATACTGAAAATGAAGACGATTGATTCAGTGCAACAAAACTGAAACAGGACAAACACAACTTACAGAAGTGCTGCCTGGAGTAAATCCTGTACACTTCCCATGCAAGGACCTATGTTCCCACACATTCCAAATTTACTTACTGAAGTTAATTTCAAGGTCATAAAAGGTGGAGAGTAAACAATACATGTGAGTGTGCACACGGCTGCAGACCTCCACACTGATTTTGCAGTATACATACCATTAGATAGGTCCTAGTCAAAGAAGAATGCAGGCCAGGAAAACAGTAAACTATAGCTGACACTCAAGTATATTACAGGTTTTACTTGCAGTTAGAGGTAAGGATAAAACAAATGAAGAGACCAACCTCAAATTTTACCATACAGCTTAGATTGCAGTAAGTTTCTTAGGAATACACGGAAAAAGCATTTAATTAGTACCATAAAATTATTACTATTACTATGGGATGTGATTCTTTAATTAATGCATTTGTAGTGTGGAAGAGATAAGTGCCTTTTACTGACTTGTGTTTACCTGGAATCAGATTCACTTTCATGTCTGGGGTGACAATATAGCAATATAACTCTCTTCTCACTTCTCACACTATCCTAGCTTGGCTGCCAACTTTCTGTGGCTCCTGGTATCTTTATTGCATGGTACAGTGAAGCAATATCCATACAAAGATGTTACAGTACCAAATGTTTTTGCGTGCACCAGCATCAGCGGTATAATGGAAACTGTTAATAGATAAGTGCCAGACTGGCCAGGGCACTTTTATGAAAATTAAAGCCATTTGCTGCATGCTGAAACAAGACATATAGTAGAATTATAGATGTAACAAGATAATGCGATCTCCACACTACTTTTCTTAATAACTTCCTTGACTTATCGTACCAAGTGCAGATCTTGTCTACCCTTCTGTTGATGATTTTCCTGGACATAACATCGAGGAGTCTGGGCGTATGAGGGTTTCAGCTGCTGCTGATGTCCTCCTTACCTCAAGTGAATATAAATGCCTGCATGAAGTAGAGTGGCTTGCTGATAATTGTGAAGTAGAAGGGATGAAAATCAGCATCTTTAAATCAGAGTTAATGGTTCTCTCCTAAAAAAACAGAGGATTTCTCTCTGTTGAAGAGGGTCAATCCCTACCTATAGTAGAAAAGTTTAAGTATCTTGAAGTCTTATTTAAGAGTGAAGATAGAGGGGACTGGAGAATGCCCAATGTATGGGTCCAGTGCTGGAAGCACTTTAGCGGACCACGGTGAGGAAGTGAAAACTCATTCACAAAACAAAAATTCTCAGCTTCTTGGTCATTCTATGCCCCATTCCTAACCTTTCCTCATGAGCTTTGTCAATGTCTAAAGGACTGAGATCACTGGTGTAGGTGGTATAAATGTGCTTCTTTTTCAGGGTTCTGAGTTCGTTTGTCTGATACCTGAGGAGCTTGGCTACTGTCCATTTGATTGAGAGAAGGCAGTTAAGTGCTTTGAACGTTTAGTGAGGTGATCCCCGTAGGCATCCGATAACAATTGTACTAGCCATATTCCACTCAGAAGATGACCTGGGGGCATACCTAGGCCATTCTTGGGAGATTTAATCCCTGAGCTACATGAGAAGGTCTGGGTATCCTAAATCATAACCCTCTAATTCTCACTATGAACATACAGGAGTACTTAGCCCGCCTCAATATGCTACCATGCTGACCCTCCCCAGGTCAAGACAGTAAGAAAATAGAAGGATGGACCTTCTTTCCATGGCTTATATGTAAAGCCATGGAAAAAATTATCATGGAGATGATTAATAGAGATATAGAAAACCTCCAGACACTTGACCCAACCCAGTTCGGTTTTGTCAGGGGAAAATCATGCCTACTCTGTACGTGGGACAAGGTATACATATTAAAATATGTTTGTATATTACAATCCTTCTTTTTACACTTTAATGACCAGGTAGATGTGAGATATAAAAGGGCTACTAAGCATAATGATGCATCCATAGAACCCTTAGACTGATAAGATATTTGTGGCACTGACTCGGGGTATAGCTACAGCATGTCATTATTTTAGAGGTTTCAAACAGGGGCAGGTATAAACAGTTCAGATAGGAGACTGCTGAATTTATGTCATTATCTCTAAGGAAAATGCTGAAATGATCATTTGGTTACACAAATGTAGATGGCTTCTAGTTCCAAATGGATAAAAATATAATCGGACATTGCTCTAACCTAGAAAAGAAGTAGCACTTGTCCCCTCTTAAACTATTAACTCGTATTGCACAATAATACACAGTTGTGATGCATGAAAAAATAAATTAAACAAAGTAATGAATTAGAAGAATATGAAAAATAGTGAAGGATTGTACAGAATTTTGTTCATACATAGCACATTTATGAAGTAAGTGTTGGCTGAATTCCCTAGGAAAGGGCATATTTAATATAGTTTTAAAAATGATTTTAATCAGGAACATCTGTCCGATATCTACTATTATGAAATATTCTGCATTCATAGGTACACAAAGTTAATATACTCAAGAAATCTGTCTATGAGAAACAGAAAGGGAACTCATGGATTCCTCAGCTGTGTATGTTGCATCTAACCTCTCCAGTCCGGTCATTCTCTTCTCTAAAGTCTCCCAAGCTACAGCCTCGGTCTATACTGCTCATCTAACTCGGATATTTTGTGGCTTTCTTTTCTATATCATGAATGGTTTAATATTTTACTGAAGTATTAATAACCCCCACCAAATTCTTCTTCCAACTACCAATAATATTCTACTATCCACTCTTGGATTTCCCATAAACCTTTAAAACTAAGCTTGCCCATGTGATTTGGCAACAGACAAAGACCAAGTGCTGCTCAGTCTATGTCTACAGAAAATATCTTCTATGACTGACATCGTCCATAGAGAGTCCTTGGCTTCATGTAAATACATGGAACACTGTCCATGTCCCATACTTTTCTTATTCTCCTACAAGAGTCACCTCATCTATGTGATTACTGCATGGTGACAAGCTGTTTACTCAGTCACAATTCTTCTTACCCCAAAGGCCAGATTTATTTTATGTAAAGGTGTTATCCTTCCACAGTTTGAATAAACAAACGTCTGTTCAACTCTGTGGTAACTCCCACAAGATTCAAGTTCTAGCTAAGAAAAGACTGCTTCATTTTCCTCCTCCAGCACAAAGGGCATTATGGCATTACTATGTTAGCAAAAAAGGACTTTCTCTGTGCATCTAACTACAAAAAATACTAAAAATAGTTAGTAGGTTTAACCAATGACTAAAAATGCAAAAAAAAAACTACATTTAAAAAAAGAGATAGGAAACTGAACTGCTGTGCAACACCAATTCTGTTTATTCCCCTTTATTCTACTTAAACACAACTGTCGTCTCCTCCCTCACCCAGTCATTTCAAATCTTTTTCTTAAAGCAGAGATTGAGGACACTTAGCTCTTCATAATCCTGACAAATTTCCGGGGAGGCTACAGACTTGATATTGCCACAAATCCTTACTATTCTTTCAACTCAAACTACCGAATTAACTCTCTGTAAACATCTGATCCAGCCCAGATCATAAATGCTTCAAACCTTTCTTAAACACCTTTCTTATTCTTATTACTAAAGCTACCTGCATTAAACCAGCTCATATCCTACCAACCTCAAGAACTTCGTAAAAACCTTTATTCCTATTAAAACTACCTGCACCTGCCCACTCTCATGTACACACCTCTCACATCCGGCTGTTTAACTCCTGCTTAGCTTTCTTCCCATCTGTGTATTTAACATCATATTGGGTACTATTCACTGTAATGTTGTAACAAAAGCATAATCTGCAAATCTGCACCAAGGCATAGTGTGATTTGAAGTTATTCTATAATTCATTTTGAAAATTGTTTAAGGTTGATGCATTCACTGCCTTATGAAAATAATATGTGCCATGTTCTGAATCACAGCTATTCCCCCAAAGAAGAGGGATGTTACATCTAGCTTCTCTAAATGACCCATCAATGTAGCTTTTGTCTTTGGGACATGGTACATTTTGTCTTTGGGACATGGTACATTTTGTCTTTGGGACATGGTACATTTTGTCAATGTGTTATTCAGAGATGACTAGCACAGCAAGATTATACCATCAAAGGCTCACCAACTGAAGGGCGAATTCATAGATGTTATTGCTCATTGAAGAGAGTTTCAGTTTTGGCAGCATGACCAGTAAGAACTAGCTAAAGGCAGGATGAAGTGCAACAAACTTTTTGGGGGGCTTCAGAAGTAACAAGGAATACTTTAAGCTATAGAGAAGTGTTAAATCCTGCAAGGCAGTGAAAATGACTTAGGGAATTATATTTAGGAAGGAATAAAATGCCCTGAAAGGGAAAATCTCCAGGAGGCAAAAACAGAGGCTTAGAAGAAGACTTCTTGTTCCATTAAGGCTAACACAATACCTTTACAAATCAAAGCACTATATAAAATAATATCAACCAAATGTGGGGGGGGGGCAGCTTCACATATGTGGCTTCCTGTACTACCTTGAGGAATCTAATAACTAATATTACCAAGAGCTATTGGTGTTGTATGCATCAGAAAAGTCACTGTATGCTTCGTGATTCATGTGGCGTGAACTCAGAACATGCATTGCACACAGCCACTGAGCTGCCCTGTGTGCTATAGCGGCCTGCTAACAATGGAGCATGTAAAGGAATCAGTGGTGTCAGCATATAGGTCTGTAGTCCGTCTCATCATGGACTTCGAGATTACCCCTACCGTCTCCATTTAAAGCCATTAAATGTGGTAATAAAAGAAAGTGTTGGGGTACTGAAATAATGGGGACCATCAAGGACCTGTCTGTTTAACTAGAAAAACACATAGCAAGAAAAGGAATTTCACAACAATATGTCTCTATGGCAAGGCTGTGTTGCTAATTACATCCACCAGCCTACATGGTCTACACCTGACCGTCTAATGGATGATGAATTGGAACTTCCAGACTATCCCATCCACTTACCACTAAAGCTAGTTGGCAGACATATTTATGACACATTTATGACACATAGTTTGGAGAAGGCATGTTGACAAACATGCAGTATATAAATAGGTATTAGTTGATGAAGGTGGTATCAAACAGACCTACAGATATATAATCCAGGACACTGAAAAGGCCTACTTGAAAGCAGCCATTAAACATTTCACCATGGCTATATAAAGAGCTGTCACTTCCACTGAGGTTGCACTCTGCAATGGCTTTGTTGCCAGGATTGCGGCTCAATGCAAATTGATGACATTTTACTACTGTGATCTGCAAAAGAGCCATTACTTATGGCAATATGCTAAAGAGTGTTCATCTCATGCTGTGAGGTCATAAAAAAATATTTTTGCAAAAAATGACAGATAATCAGTAAGAAGGCTGGTCTAGATATAAGCCATCTTATCCCACCCTTGTTCCTTCATGAAGAAATTGGAGACCTATTTTAGAAAAGACTGCCTGTTGCATAAAATAAAAAGAAATATAGGGCATCATATACTCGTTGTTTGTGTCACTGCCATCTACAACTAGATTAAAAGATCATGTTCTCTGAGATGGAGCAAAATGTCACCATTACTGTGAAGTTGGCTGTCCACAGGGGACAGCTATCATGTCACAGAGCTGTAAGAGCTGAGCAGACTG
The DNA here is from genome assembly GCF_019279795.1 of Protopterus annectens. NCBI lineage: Eukaryota > Metazoa > Chordata > Ceratodontiformes > Protopteridae > Protopterus > Protopterus annectens. The sequence continues at coordinate 829,068,927 of NC_056734.1, forward strand.
GAGAACACTAGTGCTGCAAAGATGGAGTCAGTACAGCATAGCAGAACTCCTGGAGAAAGTGTCTATCACACTGCTGGATTAATGCAAGCCATAGGGATGGTGGTCAGGCTGATGACACTCCAGCCTCAGTTTTCACCCTGTGTGTGGGGGGGGGGGCTTGAAGAAGAAATATGTATTGTTTTTATAATCGATTTTAGTTGGATGATTTTAGTGTGATTGAATTCTGCAAAGTTGTTGTAAGGGGATCCTCTGATACTGTCTACCAACCTTTGAGAAGCAGGTAATCATTGTGAAAGGTTAAGAAATATATATACATTAGTGAAAAAAAGCTGTGATGGAGGAGACTTGCAGGTGTTTTATCTTATTAAAATAAAGCACGCCTAATAGGCGTTCATCACTGGTGCAGTGACTTAATTCAAAGCTTTGGAGCTAGTGACACAGCAGAATAAAGAAGCAGAGACAGATTGAGACAGGGTGGCTGAGGTAAATGAGCTAATTAGTTGAGCAAGCTTTGGGCCTACCCTACTGTGAGGTGTTATTTCTGGCTCTCTATAAATAGCGAGTGTCGACACATTAAAAAAAGACTGAAAATGTAAGAGAGTAAATATCAAACACTGAACTTCTCCTTTAAATGTGTTTTTTTACAGTCTTGCCCCACCCCCATGTTGGGGAGGGGGCAAGACTCTCACACATACACCCTGAACTTATATATACCAACTCCTAGATTGCCATAACTCAAAGAAAATGGAATATTCTGAGAAATCGCCATCACAGGCAATATATGTAAGCCCATTTTTTTTGGCTATTCAGTCTCCATATTATGGGACTCACTAAAACAGGTCCCAGTACTTCAAATGTTTAGTGATGGTTCGTCTTCAAGTAGTAATATAGGTAGAACATCATAATTCAAATGGGAATGCATTTCAGTTTTGTGTGTTTGGGATCCCCTATATTTAAAAGAGGGGAGATATGAGAATGGAGTTAAACTTTAAGCTAGGATGATTTTTAAATGTCAGCCTTATGTCCGAGAGGTTTCAATTCTGATATTAACTGTCAATATTTTATAAGTGACACTATGCAATAAGTAGTTGTTCAGTTCCATCTTTGCATAGAATGCTTTAAATATTTCTTGGATAGCAATTGGATCAGAGTTTCTTTAACATTTTCCCCTTTTAACATTCAAATGAAAGTCATGCATCTAATGAGCACTTCAGTAAATTGTTTCACTGAGTATTTAATTAATTGATTGCATGGGTATTTAACAGAATATAGGCTGTTACACTTATTTTAATGTGTTACCCCAAGAAGGCAGTAATGCCAAGATGCCAGGGGTTATAAAGTACTGTCATAGAAGGATCTGATTCCACAGATATGGGAATCCCACAGAACTGTTGATATTAATTTTTACTGAGGTTAAATGGCATCTTGTGTTCAGGTCACCAAGGAGGAATTGTAAACAACGGCTTTCAGATAGCATGGTGCCCTTTAATGTTCTGTATGTCAAACTCAGGTATCCTCTTATAAAGTGATAACATATAGAGAAGAAAGAGAGTTGTTATATTCTTTGGCTATAAGACAAGCCTTAAAGATCTATGCCTTGAGAGGAATCTTTGCAGCGCTCCAGCTTCACCAGACACTTTATCAGTAGGTTACAGAACAGGGTGCAGTATATTACACTGGTCTGATAACAGATATATACAGGGAGACAGTTGCCTCTTGGCATGGCTCACTAGACTACAAAGGATCAGGTGGGCAGCTCTATATACTTTGCAGATGTTATCAGGTATTATGGGTATCAAAAACTACCATCAAGGAATCCATGGTTGTTTACTATTTTATTAACATTCAGTTATTGCTACTCAATAATATGTAAATGTAGTGTTGGAGGTAGAGGTTTCCAAATGACATGATTCTTCCTTTGTTTATATTGAGGGTAAGGTCGTAATCTGTCCTGCACCATTCATGTGTAATCTTAAGCATCGCTTGAAGGGAGGGGGTGTCAACGGGGTTTAAGGAGGATGCTCCCAAGTTTGGAATTATTTGCATAATTGGTAAGCTAGACACTGGAGTCAGTCGGAACATCTGAGAACAACACCAACAAAGAGTGCTCCAGGGCATAGCTTTGAGGGAATGATGAAGATAACAGTCTTGCTTTTCTCACCTGTTGTGCACAAACGTTTACATAATAGTGTGTCCAAGTTATTATGACTTTATTTATCTTTCAATCTATGTTTTTTTATTCTGTCATAGAAAATAGCATCGAATGCTTTAGCTAGGTAAATTTAGGCTGCATCAACAGATAAACATTCATAAAGGAGAACAGCTGCACACTTGAAGACATTTACAAAGTAAGTACAAAATAGCTACCTTTTACCTTTGAAGAAATTGAACAGGGTTAGGCCCTAGAGAAGGAGATTTCCCATGTCAGCTTAAATCAGTTCTGATTCTCAACTTGCACAGTATGATTTTGAGGCTGATTAGTCTGCAGTTGTTGAGATTTATTTATTTTATTTATTTGACATTTGGTTACCCGGAATGTTCAAATGGGTAAGGTACCCATTTTCAGCAGAGACCCAGGAAGAAAAGTTCCAATACATAGAAGTAAATTAAAAATTAAAAATACTTTGTTTGGACATTTTTACATGGAACGCTCTACTACATAGCAATTAAAAGAATAATTAAAAAGAAATAATAGACATTGCATGAAAAGACATATTTATATGGATGGACATATTTACATGGTAACAGACAATATAATTAGACAATATCTTTTAGGAGATGATATATTAATATAATACATTGTATAATACAGAAATTCTCATCTGTTAGTAGTCCTACCAGAAGAAAACAATTACAGATAAAGATTAGTATGGGTGGCAGTGGGGAAGGAAAATAAATTAGGTTAGTGATTAAGCACAGTGTACTAAAATAATCTTAACGTGTTAGTGAATCAAGCAGAGGAGAAACATTTAGAGATGAGCATCAGGATGGATGGAGGAGGGGGAAGGAAGGATAAGATTAATAATTGAGTGAGATCTGTGGAATGGCCGTGCAGATTAGGACCACAATACTGTTATTCCAGATATCAGAGCCATAACCAGTTTTTACTTTCTTGACCTTCATATCACAAATATAATAAGTTGGATATGATCATAAACCTTATCATAATGCTGTATGTTGTAGGATTGTATTCCCCTGTGTTGATTGGATGGGGGAAGAGCCAGAGGAAACAGTGGGTGGGTGGACAGGGTCAGGATCAGGTGGTTCAAAATGGGTATGTTGTCCCAGGTACCAGACTCCTTTGGTATAGCTCTATCAAAGTGTGGTAAACTGTCTGCAGTTATGTCTTGATTACCAGCATGTCCCCTTTAGGTTCCCGGAAGAGTCTAATGCTTTTGCATACATTTCACCTGGCACATTGCCCAAAGCAGCCTGTGTACACTAATCAGCTATAATGCCACATGCTTTCACATGTGCTTTTGAATGTACTTAGAATGGACTGTATCACTTTTTATATTTCATTCTGCTATGCCTGTTTGCTATGCACATACATAAAGAGCACTACCATTAGAAGCATACATTACACTCATCACATTATATGAAGGCTTTGTATGCAGTTATATTTGCACTGCTTTTAAGGTGTGCTGTGGTACACATTGCCCTACACCCACATCACAGGGCAAAGAGCTTTTACTTTCTCATGTGCCATACAGGCCATTCCTCCCCCAAAGCACGCACACACACACACACACACACACACACACACACACACACACACACACACGCACACACGCACACACACACACACACACACACACACACACACACACACACACACACACACACACACACACACACACACACACACACACACACACACACACACACACACACACACAGACACACACACGCGCACACACACACATGCACACACACACACGCACACACACACACACACACACACACACACACACACACACACACACACACACACACACACACACACACACACACACACACACGCACACACACACGCACACACACACACACACACACACACTCTGCACTCACTTTCTTCATTAATTGGGTGTCTGCTCCCTTGCTGTATCACTTTTTTATTTGCTGCACTCCTCACCTCATGCTGATTCCACATACTTTTTGATTTTTGATCCTTAACTAATACTGATACTGTTTATTGTGTGGTCCCATACATGCATGGCATGTGTCGCCACAAGCATTACATTGTTTCAAGTAAATGATCATTGATTAGTTAGGCATATACACTCTAGATCAATAAAAAGAATAGCAGTTTGCATGACCAAAATTTGTAGAAGAGCACTTTCATTTAGTCTGACCTTTCAACAAAATAGGACTCTCCTTAACAAGTGGATGCCTTGTCTTTGCTTTTTGTGGCTTGGGTCTTAGTTGCAAATACTCCAAAAGTAAAGTCTATATTTTAGTTAACAAAAATAATTATTTATTTGTTTACAGTATTTATCTGTTTATTTATTTATTTATTTTAAACTGCCAGTGTTCAACTGAGTGAAACACATTTCTAGAGGGTGCCCAAGGGAAAAGCACCAGAAGACAAGCATTACATATATGACACAGCATACATATGTCAGCACCTCTGATTTAACAATGACAGGAAAGCATAAAATGATGAATAATCATAAATTATACAGCTAATGCTTAAAAATAAGTTAAGTGCATTGATACATGTGTGAACATCATAACCTGCCTAACAGGATATACAATAAAACATGACTGTGTTAGAGGAAAATAAACCACAATTCACAACTAACACGAAATAGCTTATTAAACAAATGGAGTAAGAAATCTTAAGAATCTCACATACAGTTTATTCCACAGTTAAATGACCATGCAGTGAAAACATAACACATTTTTAAAATCAGGTTTTTCAAAATCTTTCTAATCTCAGTTGGATCACTGCTCTGTATTTTATGATATATGTGATTGCTGACATGAGCAAAGCAATCTCTTTCACAGCACTGATAAAATATATGTACCTGCATGCTTTGAAATAGTACATACTAAAACAGAAGCTGAATAAGAGAGTGGAAAACCATTGCAAAGGTGTTAGCCTCTGAATTTATGCTATAGTTTTCATTTGGCTCAAACCCTGGATTTTGTCACTACAGAAAAATTATGTACCAACATACAGTGGTCCTAGAAGATCCCCGGAATTCATGAAGCTCAGCACAAGGGTGGCGTTAGCCTTGTGCCAACCATGCGGCGTAGAGATGGCGCAGCAGCACCACATGCATATTAATGAAGGCGCGCTACTGCAACATCCACGTGCATAGGAAACGTGCTTGAGTGCAGGGGGCATGTCTAAGCACTGCACGGAGGCGTGAACATGTCGGCTGCAGACGCTTAACCTAAAATGCTGACTAGTACAGCCTGCCTTTAATAATAATCACTCCTGTCAGTGTCCGTGGATATGGAAATGTATGCAAAGCATACAAGACAGTTTTGCAAACACCAAAATAAAAAGTAAACACAAAGGCACATAGCTGAATATTGAGTCCCCGTCCCTCGAACAAATGACATTTAAAACCCCGTGCCCGTATTCCATTGTAGTGTTGATTGTTATACCAAGTGGAAGCAAGACGCAGCATGTTAGCGTGCTGCTGCCATTTGCTAAGCCTAGCCCAATGGTTAGGGTCACCACCTGTCCCACATTGTGAGGGAAAGTCCCCCTCTGGGCAGTTGTGTCCATACCAAGACCATTAGAAATGTTAAATGTCCTGCGATTGTAGGACATAATTATGCCCCATATTTTATGTAATAGTTCCATACAATACTTATTTCTGTATTTAAAATACCTAAATGTTACAAGAAACAGAATAAGAAACTAAACAAAACAGAATAAGCAACTAAACTGCTACAACAATAAGCTTTCATTTAGGCATAAAACTAAAGTACTATCCTTTGTACTGACTGTGGATATGTGTTGGCCTGTAAAATCTGATGTGTATCTCGAAAATGTCCCATTTTGGTCATATGAAAAGGTGGCAATCCTACCAATGCTCAGAGCATTCACTCAATATCTGCCCATTCGCGGTCCAAGTCATCGTTGTCTGGACAGCCCAAAGATGAACGGGTATTACCCGGGTCTACCTACCATGTTATGAAAGATAAGTATTTGAGTGTACCTATGTGCATGAAGTACAGCATGTGGAAGATCAAAAATGCTAGGGTCGTCCTCACAACCATATTGGTACCAGAGATATGTAGTGTACACAATGTGTTCTGTTGACTTTGCCATGGGCCATCAACCAGAGAAGGGATGGATGGTGTGTGTGTACTATGGGTGTGGGGGGTGACGGGTAATGTAATAATTCGGCAAGGGGAGACTGGGTCGGATGCACAATAGGTGAACTGGAGGTGTACGAGGGAGCAGTGGGTGAATCAGAAAGAAAACCAAAGAACAAACATTCACATCTGCAATACAACCTGACAGGCCATACTGTAGAACACAATCCCACAAACATATGAACATTAAAATGTGCGATACACATGTACAGAAACGTTACCGGCTCACACCCACATAATGGTCTGGCCTGAACTGAGCCATCCAACCCAAACATACCTGGATATATAATTGAATACCCATCATCCCCTCCACAGCACATCACCCCCCCCTTCCTGAACGTCCACCAAAAACACCCATACTCGGCTGCTAGCTTGGTGCAGTCATATCTGCACATAGTGACCCCTACTCATATCTAGTAGGCAGTCTCACCCTAGGCAGTCTCACGATTGCAAACTATTTATCCCTCGCATGTACAACCCTACCTCATTTTTGTAAAGCCAAAAGAATCGAGGTCATTGGTCCCCACAATTTTTTGGATATCCCTCATGGGATAAGTATCTGTTCTAAACATTAGTATCATGACACTTTGTCCAGTCCTGTAGACATCTGGACACATGTTGTATGAGCAGTAGTTGTCCACAACCCTGCTCAACATCCAGCCGGTCCTGCAGAACCTATCACCCAGGATTAAACACCTGACCGTGATGCACGTCTCCCCACGTGCATTATCGGGAATATATACCTTTCACATTCACATAGTGGCAGTCGAATATAGAGTGATTAAGATGCTTTAAAGCAGACGTAAGTAGGGTTACCACCTGTCCCACTTTGCAAGGGACAGTCCCTTTTTGGGCAGTTGTGTCCGGACCAAAAATAATGAAATGGCAAATGTCCTGAGATTGTAGGAAATAATTATGTCCCATATTTCATGTAACAGTTGCATAAAATAGTTATTTCTGTATGTAAAATATTTAAATGTTACAAGAAACAGAATAAGCAACTAAACTGCTACAAGAATAAGCTTTCATTTAGGCAAAAAAGTAAAGTTCTAACCTTTGTAATAACTGCGGGTATGTGTCGGCCTGTAAAGTCTGATGTGTGTCCCGAAAATGCCCCACTTTGGCCATTTGAAAAGGTGGCAACCCTAGACGTAAGCGGGTATGCAAGCGTGTATACGGGACGGTAAGTGGCAGTGATTCAACGGTATGGGAAATGTAAATAAGCATGTAGGCGTATGTACAGACCAATATATTTATTTATATATATATATATATATATATATATATATATATATATATATATATATATATATATATATATATATATATATATATATATATATATATATATATATATATATATATATATATATATATATATATATATATACATATATACATATATACATATAGATATGAATGAACATGGTCACAATATAGCAGTCATAACGAATGTGAAGGGAAACAGCAGTGGAACCCCCCACTCATAATATTTAGTGCTGTTATATCAGGTTGGCCAGAGGTGAGCACACCTCTGCATCCCCAACCACAGGTAGGACGCTAAAAGTGAAACTAACTATGTCCCCATGCTATGTCTGACTTTCAGCTAGGTATAGGGCAGTCCAGGTCCCTAGTCGGACAAGCCTAAACCCGGATGACCACATGAACACCCTGACAATCAAATACATGTATGTGCCAGGACTACAGGCTTTGGAGGTCTGAATATACTTTGAGTGAGTCAACATGTGGCACAGGCCCAGAGCAGTAGGGAATGGTGCATGTGTAGTAGTGTAGTTTTCCCAACAGGAAAATGGATGCCTGCTGTGTTAGTGAAGTGTTGAGGCGTATGTTCGGGTAGCTATGAACCACAGGTATACATATAAATGAAACAGAACACCAATAGTGTAGTGGTTAGAGCATCCGACTATCGAGCAGACATTGCCGGTTTGACTGCAGCACACACCATTTATAATGCGTAATCCGTATACAAGCATATCTTGCTAATTTTATGCTGTATAATGATATAATACCAATGAAATGTGAACTGGGGTGACGTATCACAGTAAGAATGTAGAAGGATTTTGTGTGACATGAATCAGCTGTTAAACAGAAAACCGCAGCTGAAAAGTGTTGTACTCACCCTTTGTCCAATAGCCCTTGTTCCGCCCAGCAACACAATATACCGCGTCGGCCAGGCCCGACGCCAGGATCCTACACATCACAATCAATGTGATTTACCACTAAGCCACCGCAGTTATACCTAATGTTGATGTTATCACAAACATAGCAGACAGCACAGTCATTCAACAGTATGATCAAAGTAATTAAATCATATAGATGTGTATGCATGAGTACATATATACACACACACACACACACACACACACACACACATATATATATATATATATATATATATATATATATATATATATATATATATACACATATATATATATATATATATATATACACACATACAGGGTAAACACCTGTCCCACTTTGCGAGGGACAGTCCCTCTTTGGGCAGTTGTGTCCTGTACACTAAGTGTCAAATGGCAGATGTTCTGAGATTTAATGACAAAAATATGTCCTATATTTATGTAATAGTTGCATAAAGCAGTTATTCTGTATCTGAAACACCTAAATGTCATAAGAAACTGAATAAGCAACTAAAATGCTACAAGAATAAGCTGTCAATTAGGCATAAAAGTGAGGTTCTGTCCTTTGTACTGGCTGTTTGTATGTGTCGGCCTGCAAAATCTTGATGTTTGTGCCAAATATGTCCCACTTTGGCCATTTGAAAGGGTGGCAACTATATATATATATATATATATATATATATATATATATATATATATATATATATATATATATATATATATACAGAATGAACATGGGAACAAGAAGCATTCATAACGAATGTGAAGGAATATACCAGCAGAACACCCGTATTATCTAGTGCTGACATATCAAGCTGGCCAGAGGTGGCCAAAATCCCTGCATCTCTAACCACAGATAGAATGCTAACAGTGGGAGTAACTTTGTCCACGTGCTAAATCTGACTTTCAAACAGGTACAGGTCTGTCCCGGTCCCCAGTCAGGCAAGCCTAAACCCAATTGACCACATGAACACCCTGACAATCAAACATACGTATGTGC
>NC_056734.1:829083427-829173427 GCF_019279795.1 Protopterus annectens
TAGGCATCACAAGGTAATATTGTGGTCCTCGCTCCCACCCAGGGGTGTGAGTGACAGATGCAAGCACCAATGTCAGTGCATTTGCAAGTGCGGGAGCGAGCGGGGGTAAGCGTGTTTGGCTACCAGTATGTGAGTATTTCACTGGTAAAGCAATGTAGAGGCTAACCGAGTGTAAGAAGCTGTAACCAGAGGTCAGCAGTGCTTAACACCACGCAAACCCACGCACACATGCTCCCAACTGCTTTAATGTGCCTTACTCCCTCTGTATCCAATGGCCTTGTTCTGCCCTGCAACCAAATAAACGTCCTCTGCAAGGGTCGGAACCAGGACCCTGCACACACAGCTAATGTGAATTACCAATACGCCATGGCAGATATACAGACAATGGACAGTACCACAAACATATCATACAGCGCAGTCATTCAACAGTATAGGAATGTATCCCATCCTGTAGATGTATATGTGAGTGTTTATGTCCAGCATATAGATACATACATATATGGAGATATATCAGGAACATACCATGTGGCAACAAAGCATTACAAATGAAATGGGAAACACCAGCAATGCTTGTATTATGTAGTGGTGTTGTTCTATGTGATCTCAAGACTCCCTCAGACAGACATATGTCATTCATACACGCAAATAGTTGTACATTGGCTGTATACATCACTCTGTGCATGTAATGTAAATTAACACAACAGTACCTGTCCAATCATTATGTGTGAACAGTACTCTTGCAAAGTGCTGTGTGCAACATCATCATCATGATAAATGTAAATGGGGTAACCATAGAGGGACCGGTAGTGTTGTGTGTGCAATGGGGTCATCCTCATCACGTGTACCTGGACCATTTAGGAGTGATGTGCATACCAGGATTGTGCGCCTGAGGGACAGGGGTGAGGATAACAGGAGTATGTTGTGATGCATATTACAAGGGTTACATGTGTCCAGTGGGCACATGTGTGAAATGGACAGCTATGTATAGGGCAGATGTTGTCCTAGGAGCTGATTGGCCTTATGTTTCTGTAGGTGAGGGTCGGATGTAGGGGAAGGAGTGTAGGTATGGCCATGTAGGATAGGTAGGATAGGATCACAGAAAAGACAACATACGGGGTTGGAATATGACACATGTGGGGGGATACACCATGGACGGGGATGGGTGTTCGGCATTCACAAGCCCATGGGAACAGTGGGACGGAGGTCCCCAGCCATGGAAACTGCCACTGCACCTAAACAGCTGCAAAGGAGGCAGTGCTGGGGGCTGCCGAGGAGGGGCAGCATCACCCTGTAAATGTGACACTCCACCCCTGAGCTTGCGTATCTGGCTTCGGAACCCCTTAGTGAGCCCCCAACCCAACACGTCCTGGACCACACGACAGCAGACATGTATCTGTCTGGTCCTGCTCCCAGGGGGGACATGCTCCATCCTCAGTGGTGGTACCATGAGAAGGTGGTGCAGAGCCAACAGAGGTTGATGTCCATGGCTGGGCCCCAGATGTGCTAGTGCCTGGTGCCATGGTCAGCTGAAATGGGACAGGAGGGTCTGCTGGGACCTCCCAACCCATTCAGCCTATGGTGTTGCAGTTTAAACCCACATATGGCTTAGTGATAGACAACAGCATACAGAATTACCTACAACAGTATGCATAGATATCACTATCAACCCAACACAACAGATGGTATACATTTGCAGAGGGAGCACAACACATGCATATATACTGCATGCCATCTGTACAATGTGTAGTAGATGTGTTACCGCAGCTATGAACAGTTACCCATTATTGGCTTGTCACTGGGAACCCCAGACAGTGTCTGTCATACCACTGTTTCATGTGACACATGTCCAGTCAGGGATGTGATGGCAGTAACACATCCCAATCATCATGTACTGTCTACAATCCTCACACTATGCTTCTACTGTGCATAGATGTGTGTTCAGTGTGAAACATAGAAAACAAATGGTTGCACACACTAACCAGTTCACAGATGGTCCTACAGATGGGGGTCCCTCATGAACAGAGTATTGTCATGTCTGTATTAAAACATGCATAATAGCCATTACCACACACATGTTAAACAGGCAGTAGTCTCAATGCAGCATAGCTACACTTACATGCTGTAGTCATGTGTGGCACATCACCCTCCTGTCTTTAGGCTATTTTCCACTGTGTATAATGTGTGAGGTACATCCAGATATCATCTGTGATGCAGTGTCAGAACACCACATCCAGGTACCACTCACAGCGACTGTCATGGCCAAATACCAACATGTTTTCCCTAGATAGTGTACTGTGTTTATCATGCAAATGGCTATGGGAACACCATCACAGCTGTTCCACATGCAATCAGCTAGAGGAGGACTGCAATAGGTGCAGAGGCCATCACCTTACCATGTTCATCACTTACAATACACATGCTGCTGCTGAGCAGGTGTACTCCTTCACATCCACCAGAGAGTGCGTGGGTGGGACAGGCAAAGTACACCAGAGAAGGGCTCGGAGACTTAACCCTAAGCATCATCTACCACACACCTAACAGTACAGGGGTCAAACCCCTGACTGACTACTCATTACTATTACATGTGCATGATGTTACTACATGTGCCACAAAGGTGACATGTTGTTGTGCTGTAAGAACATATATGTGTATAGGTGAGTGACATCTGCAACTGAGATATAGTAGACATACATTAGGTGTGGCACACATGGCTGTCCACGTGAATAGATGCCATTGTCACCACAACCACACTCTCTAATGGACACACATTGACACTCTTTGCCAGGGCCACAAATACACAACCTAACTACTTAGTTTACCACACTGCAGTAATGCACAGGACTACATGCACCACAGGGGATATCTGGAGCTTCTATGGGCTAGGGCATGTGAGAGTGTTTGACATCTGCTGGTATGCCAATGAGGGTTATACTGGGAGTGACTGTGGTTGGGAGCATCATAACCCACACGCAGACACAAGGTTCCAGTACTAGCATGCATGTATACATTGCTTCATGGGTGTGTAGTGGTTGGCTGTGCAAGATGGCTGTACAAGGCTGGGTGAGGGGTAATCCTTGGCATCACGTCACCTGACAATGGTGTGCAGTGCAGGGGTGTAGTGTCTGTAATGTCCCACACAGATGGGTACTGCATGATCTGCCCTGACATCCTGGTTACCAATGTGTATGGCCATAGCTTTGCAATGCATGCCATGTCTGTGTTTGATAGTCCTTCACATGGACATTGCCTGGGATTTGCATGTCCCACAATACTGTACAGTGACATGTAGAAGTGTACCTGGTTTGGCAGGCACATGTTGTGTACACAGCCTGTTATCCCCGATATGCCAATACTGGCCTGGTGTGGCGAAACCTGCTTATAGTGAGCAGATCGACCCTGCACCTGCATTGATAGTATGATACAGGTATTCTGTGGTGTCAGTGGCATGGGTCCATACAGGGCACATGCATACAGCATTGTATGGCCTCTGTGGATCACATTTGATGGCACCACATATGTTGCAGGCATCCAGTGTGGAACATAGTGAAGGCACAATGTCCGCATATATGTGCCTATTGTACCACTGTACAGGGTGCCATGTCCTCTGCAGGCCACTCACACCATGCCTAATATCTGTCTTCAATGTGCATTCTACTAGCAGCATAGCGGGATATCCTAGGCAAGTTTATTTGTGCATGGCACATGGGTGCGGGACATATACCAGGTACTAGTAGGGTTGCATACTTTGTTCACCAGGCCTTTTGCTAGATGTAGGGGTATGGCTTGCCAACACAGTTCCGTGGCTGACTGACAGCTGTACTCCTCGTGAGGTAGCTAATGTGTCATAAGACGGAGACCATATAGGAAAACTACAAAATCCACTCCCCAATATGTCCAATGGTAAGACACTCGCAGCCACCTCTACACAGACTCTGACAGACAAACGCACACTTGCCATGTTCTGTATACAAACCCCTACCTACCATATCACACTGCAGTAATACGCTTTTAGGGCACGTGCTACTGCGAATACTGGGTTGCAGCATGCCTACAGGTGTATCCCTAGGTGGGTGACAACAGCAGGAATGACAAAGGTGGTCATGTGATTTGTACAGAGAGTGCATACTCTGCAAAGCACTGTACTTGTCTCACGCAAGCAGACACACACACACACACACACACACACACACACACACACACACACTTGGCATGTCTGGGATTAGAACACCGACCTAAGTACTTTAGGACACTACAGCATTACACAGTTACAGAATGCGCTACCCAGATTACTGGGTTACAGTACTCCCAGAGGTGTATTTGTAGGTGGGTGACATCATCAGCCTTGCCAAAGGTGGGTATAGGAATGGTATGGAGTGTCAGCAGTCTAAAAGCATTATTCAGTCCTCAGGCAGACAGGGACAAACACACACACACACACACACACACACACACACACACACACACACACACACACACACACACACTCTTGGCAAGTCTGGGATTAGAACACCAACCTAACTACTTTATTACATTACAGCATTACGCAGTTACAGAACACGCTACCAAGATTACTGGGACACAGCACTCCCAGAGGTGTATTTGTAGGTGGGTGACATCATCAGCCTTGCCAAAGGTGAGTATAAGAATTGTATGGAGTGTGAGCAGTCTAAAAGCATTATTCAGTCCTCAGGCAGATGGGGACAAACACACACACACACACACACACACACACACACTTGGCAAGCCTGGGATTAGAACACCAACCTAACTACTTTATTACACTACAGCATTACACAGTTACAGAACGTGCTACCGAGATTACTGGGACACAGCATTCCCAGAGGTGTATTTGTAGGTGGGTGACATCATCAGCCTTGCCAAAGGTGGGTATAAAAATTGTATGGAGTGTGAGCAGTCTAAAAGCATTATTCAGTCATCAGGCAGACAGGGACAAACACACACACACACACACACACACACACACACACACACACACACACACACACACTTGGCAAGTCTGGGATTAGAACACCGACCTAACTACTTTATTACACTACAGCATTATGCAGTTACAGAACATGCTACCGAGATTACTGGAACACAGCACTCCCAGAGGTGTATTTGTAGGTGGGTGACATCATCAGCCTCGCCAAAGGTGGGTATAAGAATTGTATGGAGTGTGAGCAGTCTAAAAGCATTATTCAGTCCTCAGGCAGATGGGGACAAACACAAACACACACACACACACACACACACACACACACACACACACACACACACACACACACACACACACGCCAGTGGTGGGAACAGAACACCTGCCTATCTACAGATCACTATTACAATACTACATAGTTATGAGTCATGCCACACAGACTACACATTCCAAGGCTGTCATTATGACCTTCTAGGAATGCAGACATCAACTGGGATGCTGGCAGTTAAGATGTACATACCTGTGAACCTGTGTGTTTAAAGTAGGAATCCATCCTGACCTGGAGTATGCCCATCTGTGGAATGGACGACTACTATCACTATACAGGGTTACAGTGGCCATGCCCATACACAGAGGCACATAACCGACACAAGGTGTCACTGGGCATGCTCACACACTTAGTAGCACAGGGCTGTTCGGAATGCACAATGTGTCCATCTACACAAGGTTATACTGGGCATGCTCATACACTTAGTAGCACAGGGCTGTCTGGGATGCACTCTGATTCTAAACACGGAAGGCCACAGTGGCCATGCTATTACAGTTAGATGTAAAGAACACATTGTAATGGGCTCTGGTGTTAGTAGTTGTCATTGTTAGCAGAAACGCTGCTCTACATATATCTGGCACCGGTCTTTTATGCAACATCTGATGCTGTCCGTCACCTTAGATGTACCATCCTATACCAAGCACAATACCACCACTCGCAGTGATGTCTTGCTAGGAGTGGATACTGCTTGACCAACACAATGAGCCTTGCTAGGAGTGGCAGCTGCTTGCCCAACACAATGAGCCAATGTCCTGCTGTAAGTACGAGGTTGTCCAGTGTTTGTTATTCTGGGATGACATGACTGACAGTAGACAGGCCTTTGACACATATCACATGCATCCATGATTCAAGGGATTGGGGATAATACCCAAGTCGCATCCGCCCATATAGTGCCATTCCAAGGCAAATGTCCTAAACACAGGATAACACCGTGACACCTAGAGGACAACTGCATTGTATGCTTATGCTTACCAGTGCTAGATGTGTAGCATCCATAATCACAGCTTCTCATTGTAGATCCAACAATGGGGAGTACTGACATCTGTGCAGTGAAGAACACCTGGCTGAAGTCTCTGTAGTGCACAAAAGCACTACCACCATATACCACAGAACCAGACATGTGGGCCATAACACAGGTACGGACCGCTCCAGGTGGTGGTGTCCCCACATACATAGAGGACACTCACATGTACTGACCAGTACCCCCACGAAAGGCATCACAGATGAGTCAGGTGCAGGACACAGTGTCAAATGCTGCATTCTAGGATGTAAACCTCAGACACCACCATGCCCTTGGACCACCAACACACATCCATGCATTTTGTAGGACATATAAGAGTACACTGCCATGTGACCCTTGACCAATGTACTGTACCAAGCTCTACATCAACTGTAGAGAGTAGCCATGTACTGACACAGTTGCATCATGTGTTCTGCAATGCAATGATACCACTGTCTGTAACCAGGTCAGCTCTACACATACCAGGGGCCCTTGGTTATTTACAGCATTAGCAGATGACTGTTGTTGTACACCAGTACACACCCTCATGTTTGGATATGACATACATGTACCTGCCCTGGATATGTACATGCCACACACACACAACATACATGTAAATAGCATAGCTGTTGTTGTCCTTTGTGCAGACAGGTAGCTACAGCCATTACACACATGCACATGGAATGTAGGTCCATGGCTGCTGAATGCTAACAGTACATAAGGTGTGATATCAATGTTGACAGAGATAACATTCCATCTGTACCGGTCACCCATTACATCTATCATATCATACAACAGTCCATGTGTCATGTATGTCATTACACATGTCCACCAATTGCAATGCCTACAAACATGCCCAAATGACAGGATTGCAGGACCTACACACATGTACATGTAGTGGTGTGCATTCAGATACCATGCGTGTGCAGTTGCTGATGTATGCAGGTGACGTGTATCTTAGTACATCATGCAGATGAATGCAGCCTCAACATTGCCAACTGTATATGGTGATATGCTGAATGTACGGACAAATGTACCTCAGGTATGGACAGATGTGTGGAAATAGCTAAGTGGTGGGGCATCTTTGTAGATGGATGTTTGCTGAGGACAGCTCACAGGTGTGTCACAAGCAGTCCTACAATAACCTGTGTAACCAGTAAGCAATGGTTTCATTAACTGAAGGACATAACACACAACATAGACAGTGGTCAGGGTGACACCGAAGGTAAATCACTTGACACCTGTAACAGTTAAGATGTCCCATGTGCATATATCAGCACTGTTGCCAAAGGATGTGTCAGTACACTTTGTAATGTGTGCAATACTGCTGTAAGTCTGTCATACATTTCATGAACTTGGCAGGTGTTTGATTCACAGTACTGGCATGTGTGGTTGCGTGTGTATCCATATATGTCACATATGGTGGGGAATACATCTCAATTGTTAATCACTCTCCTGTACACTAGTGTACACATCTGTACAGACTGCAATGTAGAAAGCAGGACATAGGCAGGGGCATGTATCTCACCCATGTGAGGTATCTGTATGTGCGTGACATAGGTGTATTCAATAGTGAATGCCATAGTCCCTGGAGTGAGGATGTATGTTACCATACTGAACTGATAAGATCCCTCCCCCCATACAGGTGATGCAATCTACTATCCGTGTTGATGTCCCCGATCTTAGGCCATACTGACTACCTGTACATGTGAATTCTCTGTGGCACGTCATGTAGGTGCACAGTACTGTAATGATGATTTGCACATAGCAGAGGTCCTCACCTCAACAGTAGCAACTGTGTGTGAGTGTGTGTTACTGTGTCTGTGTATTACTGTGTCACTGAATACATGTGTGTCAATACCTGAGTGTGTGGGTGCAGTTGTGTGTTGGCATCCTGTCATGGGAATGCGTATTACTGCTTCCCAATAAGGCATCACACTTCCCAGTGGCCTCTACCCTTGTAATCAGTTAGACCACTCTCTTACCTCACCACTCCATGTAACTGTACCTGTGATGTCACCCAGTATGGATGTCACGTCTGTAGCCACAGTAGCGTAATACACAGCTATCATGCTCTTGGATCAGTAGACATGTTTGGAACGTGGGACATTCTCACTGTTATGTGGCAGCTACATGGTGCATGCTGGTATATTCATACATACCTGTGAGTAGTCATATGGAACACTAACTGCAAACACTGACATCCACCGGCACGTGCAATTAGACCTGAAGTAGGAAAGCAGAACATCATGACCAACATGCAGTTACTGTTGTTACACAAGACACATACTGTTAACAGTACGAAATACATTGTACACCTGTAGTTCATGGTATGTCTGCTGCCTGTCAACAGTACTCAACAATTGTAAACTAGACTTATCTTCCTAGTCTGTTCACCCTGTGCATCAGACCATATGAGCATGTGCGTGTATGTATGCACACAGTTCTGGCATGTGTCTGGCTTGCATAGGGTGTTATTGACAGCTGCAGACTGTACAGACCAGGTTTTACAGTTCACAGTGTCTGGCCACGGGCATGTGACCTATGCCTGCCAGGGGTTGCATGGGCACTACCAGACAGAGGTGCAGATTGGGTACTGTCTGATGACACTTGTCCACTGGAACCATGTCCCTGTTAGGACCATCCAGATCCACGTGCACATGGCCTGCTGTGTCATGGTGTGGACAGCACAGTACCAGCAGCACTGCTGCTGCTACCGCCACTATGGGAGCGGATATGTGAGGTAGCTCATTCACGTAGACCTGAAACAGGTGCTGTAGTAGGTCTATGTCCACGTCCCCGACACATCATTCCTACCAGATGTTTTAACACAGACAACTCACGCTCATGGATTGTCAAGCCACGGTCAAGGACTCCAACCATGTCACCCAACTGTCTATCCAATGCTTCAGCAATCTGCTGTTGAGCATTTACCATTGCCTGGATGTTGTTGTTTAAAGAATGGACAGCAGCCCTCTGAAGCCTCTGATCTTCTCTGTTGTGCCATTCAGTACTTGCCTGTGCCTCCATTATAGCCTGAAACATGCATCTGCTGATACCAGCTGCTGCGCTCTGTCTTGCAGGGGCATGTTGGCCAGAGGTCCTCCTATGAGCAGCACTAGCCACGTGCCTGTGTGGGGCACCACCAGTCAATTTGCTGACACCATGGTGTGCAGTCACACCTTCCATAGCCCCCACACTTTCCTGTTCCAAGCTACCACACGCCAACTGTCCTTCCTCTATAGCCACTGGTGATGGAGTATGTGTAGGCATGGGATCTGTGTGCGGGGATGAGGGGGATATGGGTGGAATGGCAACCAATGGCACAGATTCAGCCCCTGACAACCCTGCCTGTGCCTCAATCATACGTTCATCATCACTGCTAGGGTCTGTGGGGACACTAACATCAGATGGACCACAGGAGGGCACCATACCTACATCATCTGTGAGGGGCAGTCAAGAACTGTACATTGCAATCTATACAATAGACACAGACACACACACACAGACACACACACACACAGACACACACTCTATGGCACCCAACATGCATGTGATATGACAGAAGGCATGCAACATGCATGTGATACAGCAGATGGCATGCAGCGCAGACGATAATAGTGGTAGTTATCATACATCCCTGGGTTGCACACAACAGCATGCATGTGTCATAGCAGAAGGCATGCAAAGTAAACATATAGTAGTAGTTAGCATACATCTCTGTGTTACACTATGTAGACCAACACAGATTAACAGCACACCTGCCTGATGTGTGGCATATGACTTTGACAATCACATGTAGTATGACATGTGATCTGCTGACGTGTGCAATGACATGCATGCATGTTTAACACAATGGTGTCCTGTCAAATATACAGTGGGGTAATGGTGTCCCAATGCAGTATTGTCTGTCTGCTCTACAGATATACTGCACATTTAGTTGATGTGCATGGCCATTGCAGGGTGTCATGAGGCATCTCTATTGCTATACAGTGTGAGTTACAGACACAGTTCATAGCCATGACTATGTTCAGATACAATACATATATACTGTGGAATGTGACCCACATCACTGAGGTGTATACACACTAAACCATGATGTAGAATGTATGACACAGGTCACTGAAGGGTATATGGATGACACCCCTGCACATCTGCAACCATATTGCTGCTGCCTGGCAACTATGGCTAGACATGGCAAGCTCATCAGTACACCATGTCCCACATGACATCTGTGTACCACACACAGACACACACACACACACACACACACACAGACACACACACACACACACACATGAGGAGTAAGGATGACATTGATGTCTGACACCAGCAAGTGGAATGTACTGTATCTGTGGGCTGATGTGGATACTGTACAGGTGACTGCTGTCATGTCGTGTCACTCAAGATGTTCAACACATCTTATGTGGTGGATTGATGTCACGCCTACACAAGATGTGCACAGGCCTGTAGGATGTCTAGTGTTCCACATCTGCAATATAGACATTACACAAAGGCCATAGTTGGACTACATGTAGCCATTGTACGACAGGGTGTAAACACAAGCACATCACGTCTACTGTGTGTGTTGCTTCATGCCTCTGGCCATCCTCCATGGCCATGTGTATACATGTGTTGGCCAAATTATTGTGACGGGTATCTATTTCACGTCTGTGTTGTCCCATATGACATACACCCATAGATGTCATATGCTCCAATGACGACAGGGTTATGCAGACAAAGGGTGGTATGTTTGGTATGTGGGATATGTTTTTCAGGATAGTTAGGCAGTGTTGCAGCCAGGCCACTAGATGTCATGGACATGTCAAGATAGCACATCACATTGTGTGACATTCATAGCAGGGCTATGATCCACACCAGTGAATCCTGTGGGCTGGCCATAATCCAGCTCACTGTGTAGTACTGCTTGTATTCCCCACATGTGTAGTTCTGATCTGTAGTACATGTCCCTACAGTGAACAGCACACCCACCATTGTTGCACAGCTGTCCACACATCTGGCAATGACAGTTTGTGAGGATTTATGTTGGTGATTCACATAGTTTGCAAGTGTTGCACATGGGTAGCCATTGTGATGTATTGCAGGTCCGACCTGTATATTGTGACAGGACCATATATTATGTGTGCATGTGGTAAATGGCCACATGGCAGATAGATCTGTGCATTACGATGTCTTATAAATAATAATAGTCTCACCTGCAATGGGATGCTGTCACAGCAGAATGCCAGAGGTATCTAAATAGGAGTAACACAGCAGTATGAGCATTATCCATGCCTGTATGATAGCTACAGGGTGCAATGTGCATGTTAACACATACACTAGTACATTAGACTATACTATGGTGTATGCACATGTGTGCATACACAGAGTAGCATACTATAGTACGCGGCATGTGTGTATACATGCCTTGCATATGATGTTACATTACATATTGTACAGTGACACATGCAACTAAATGGAATATAGTTGTTATAGGTGCAGTAGTGACTTACCAAGCAACTCCAGGCTCGGGGGTTGAAAGATACCCACCTCCACAATATCAACTAAGGCTTGTGGATGTTGTTCTGTAGGTGTCCCCAGGTTGGCCAGTAGCTCCTCGGTACATGTGAGTGGGGGCTGGGTTGGTGGTCCACCACCTGTTGCACCTTGTTCCCTGGTGATTGCATTTGCACGCTGTTTCATCCATCTAATGAGGTCTGTACAGTGTCTATGCACCTGCTGGTATGTGCGGTTGTGGCCACCCACATCATTAACCCTTCTGCGAAGTTCCATCCACAGGGCATCCCGCTGCTGTGCATCCTGTGGCACATGGCTGAACAGGATATCATGATAGTCATGTAGGTATGGGATGAGGGCCTCATCCTCCAAGTGGGTATAATGGGGTAGCCTTGCACGTGGCATACCTGGAAGACATAATGATGGAGACAGGTCACAGTAACTCACAGAGACATACAGAGCTACAGCTGAACATACATGTGTATCGCATTTATTATGATTAAATAGTTGTCTTTGCAATCCTACATGACACTGACACCACTGACATGTTTGTGTCACACACATGTGACACTCACTGGTGAGTGGATATTATCACCGTATATGTGTGTGTGTCACCTGATTACATTGCTCATACTCCATGTGGATGCTGTCTTGATGTGGGCATGTCTGTTTGCCTATACTGATGTTCCTGCCTATCAGCACATGGCTGGATGTGTCCACATTAATGCAGTCAACCTTGATGCTGTGTATATGTCCCATATAAAGACTTACACTGCCTTAATGGACATGACCTGTGACCCTGCAGACTTTCTCATGGAAGGTTTTACATGTATGTGTTCTGCCATATACATTTACATGGCACTGTACAACAATTCAACATCCTGCCATGTATCACCTGTGTTGCACATGTGATACACATGGGCCACTGGCTAGCCAGATGGTATTTGTGGGGCTGGATATCAACTATAGCATGTACAGTCATAGTCAACTAGTAGTCTATATGCCCAGGGCCATGTATGAATCTAGGATGAAAGGTTACCTAGCTGTAGCCGACAGGTGGGTCTCTGGGGCCAGGTGGAGCAGTGCCACATAACTGATCCACAGGGTTAATGATGCATTTACCATGCGGTCATCACACCATGTCTGAGAGGGGGTGATGTGTGGCTTTGCTGGACAAGAATGCATAGTATGGCAGGACTATGTAAAGTGTATGGGACAAGGATCTGTCCAGCATGTGGTGATCCTAGTACTAGGAAGGTGGATGTCCATGATGTATGTGTTTGAGATAAGGATGTGTACGTGTAGCACATCCAACATCACTAGGTTGGACATGGATTTATTCAGGGTATGCATCATGCTACATAGTGCAGATGGGGAATGGGAAGGCTGGTGTAGGCCATCTAAACATGGCCAATACCCCTTAAAGGAAATATGTGATCTGATATGGGTCACTTGAGTGTTGTGTATGGCAGGACAATGATCTCTATATTCATGGATGGCACCCTGTCATGATTAGGGTTACCACATACGACTACCTGACAGGTGTGGTGACGTAACTATCACAGGAAAGACAACTGCCCAGCTGCATCCATTACACACAGTGTCCATTATGTTGACTGCTGCCTAGGTGGTAGTTCATGAGTACAGGGTTATTAACATAGGGATGACAATGCAATATGTAGCTGTCAGATTGTGGCCATATGTCAAACACACCTCACCCACAAAGCCCCTTCTGTATGTTGTCCACAACACTATGAGTCGGCTATTGCTCCTAGGTCATAGTCATTTGCATACTTCAATAGGCAGATGCCTTCTGTTAGTCTGTGTGTTATGGACTACAGTGAGGGGGAGTACAATTAATTAACCCTGTCTTACTGTAGCTGGCACTGGTGTGATGTGCATGTATTATTCAGACACCTTCTGTAGTGTTGGTTCTGCCAGCAGCCCCGTTGCAAAACACTCCTGTGACATAGGAATGTACATCTAGTATACTGAGTGTAGGTGGAACACAGTATGGGTGATGATGTCCTATGACCTGGCAAAGTTATGATATGCAGTGTGAAATCAACCTTACTGTCATCTACATCTATACTGCTGACATCAAATAATTTGATCAAGGTTCATGGCCTTCCAGACCAGACACAGCAGGGTAGTAGTGCAGTACTTCCCATTATCAGTGGTGTCTCCCCCTTTGAGGGTTGTGATACGTGTTGGTGTGCACCATACAGTGTGTACACAGCCTGACATGAAGCTATGTTTTGCATGATGTGTATGTGAAGAGCAACTTGTTTTGCCATATGTGTATGATACAACTTGGGATGTGAACAGGTCCCATGCAGCCTGAGTGCAGCTTGTACCTGCATAGTTGTGGGTACAGGAGCTCTATGGTGTACATGGATATATGATAGTGTACCTGTTGGGGGTGGAACGACAGTGTGTTTATGTTATCCAAGACCCTATCTGGATTGCTTATTCATGCTCAGCACTTGTTCAGAACTTGTAAGCACTACACAAGCTACTAATTACTATAGCACTCAATCTTCCTCATTACTTAGAGGTAAACAGGTTTTGTACATACGTTTCTCACTTGCTTGGAGTAAAATAGCTCTTGTACTCACTTTCTTCACTTATCTAGGGGAAATTAGTTTTATATTCAGGCATGTCCAAGGATCAGCTGCCAGTGTTCTCTCCTGTCTATTTGATGAATCTGGACATCTTGAGGCAATGTAGACATTGCCTCATGTACACAGACAACCCTCCCCGACTACCACCAAACACTACAACCTGTGAGAGATGCACTTATCTAGCCAAACTGGAGGTAAAGCTCTCTCCAACCAAGACTGACCCTGACAGTCATGTGGAGAAGGTAAACATTCGCACCACACCACACTCATCACATAGTCACACTGAATCTACCCCACCATTAACTGAGAAGACTACTTGTGTACCAACTCATTAGCTCAATGCTTTCTGGAATTCATAAACACCAATGCCCTGGATCAACTTATCCACACACCCACCAGGGGCAACAATATCCTAGACCTAGGCATTACCAACATGAGTGACCGGTGTTCCACACCTGAAGTCAACTTCTCATTGGTCCAATCTGACCATAAGCTGAACACCCTTGATATCCACATCCCGTCCCCACCCCCCATTAAGGGAACCACAGTATCATATGTCTACAAAGCCAACTTCATGCTTCTTAAGACAGACGTGGTGAATCTCATCACACCCATGCAGAGGGACAATACAGTTACAACTGCTGAATCCTACACAAATGCACTCTATAAGCATTTACATGAGTGCATGAATCATGCCATCCCAAACAGAACCAAGACGCTATACTCCTAATTAAGGAAGCCAATCTGGTGGTCCCCTGCCAAAAACAAACTGTACAACAGAAGGAAGACACTGCTGCAAAAGAGAGTACAATCCCATGCATGGAGGAGCTCCCTGGTCAGCCTCAGTAAGAAGGTGAGATCCCTTATAAGATCCTCCAAAGCTAGCTACGAAAACAAAACCACCACTAATTCCAACGACAACCAGAAAGCATTCTATAGCTATGTCAAATATCTCGATGTCAACACCCAGATCTGCTCTGAGTTACAGCACAAAGGCACAAACATTACAGAACCAACTGATATTGCCAACATCCTGGCAGATAGGTTCAGTGCTACCTCCGCCCCCTCTCACCCCCTAAAGGGCCCATATCTCTACAGGAAGAGTGCAGAGTCCCTGTAATCACAACTATGCAGGTAAAAGCTGCACACTCTAAAGCCAATATCACAGCATCCATGGGACCGGACAACATCCCAGGCTGCATTTTTCACGAACTTTAGAATGTACTGGTTCCCCACCTATGCACCATGTACAGTAATAGCCTTGCATCGAGCTTTGTGCCCCCTGAATGGCACACAACAACAGTTATCCCACTCCACAAACGTGGAGCCACAACTGACCATGGGACCTAGTGACCTATAGGCCTGACTATCCTGGTCTGCAAGGCTATGGAGCACATCATCATGGATCTCAGTCAAAGAGACATTGGGTACCTCCAAACCTTTGACCCCTCCCAGTTTGGCTTTGTTAAGGGCAGACCATGCCTCCTAAACCTGGTGGACTTCTTAGAGACAGTTACCAAGGCATTAAATGAGGGTAAGGAGGTCCACACAGCCTATCTTGATCTCTCAAAGGCTTTCAACGCTATTCCCAATTCTGGTATTATCGACATACCCATCCACCTGAACATTAACCCCTATGTCATGTGACGGTTTGCAAAGTGGTTCATGGACAGAACCCACACAGTGGGAGTTGCATACCCTAGGTCCAACTGTATACCAGTTACAAGTGGAGTCCCCCAGGGCTCAGTCCTAGGACCTCTCATGATCAGTATATACTTCTCTGACATACAGGCAAGCACAGGAGGGCTTTGGCTGAAAAGGTTTGCAGACGACTGCAAAGTAGGGGCCATAATTATTTCCCAAGTTGATACAGACACCCTCTGGAAGGGTCACACTGAGATGGATACCTGGTGTCAATATCATGGTCTCAAGTTGAATGCCAAAAAGTGCATAGTCATCCCCTTTGGATATAAGTAATTACCCATGGACTACCACATAGGTGCTAGTCCCCTACATACAGAAAAGGTAATAAGGGATCTGGGAACCCCAGTAGATAGCAATCTCTCCTTTGATACCCATAATGACAAGGTGGTTAGAATATCCTTCTATGTGGCCCCCCTATTCTCTAATGGGTTTGCATCCAAAACAAAGGAGGCCATTGTGTCTCTCTACTCATGACTTATTAGACCCATTAAAGGATACAACACCCCATTTGGGGTGTACATTACAAGACAACTGCAGCAGCTTGGAAGACCATGACAGTACCACACCAAGAGGATTACTGACCTCAAACAGATGACCTATGCAGCCCAACCTAAGAAACTCCAGCTGTACTCGGTTGCATACCGCATACTCACAGGTGATCTCTGCTTGACATACAAGGCCCATGTCCAACCCAGTATTGCTGGATATGCTCCACCTAAGCAGAAGTCCCTGAGAGTCACATGCTCTAGGGATATACTCCTAACCACAACGATGACTAGGACATGCTGGACGGATACATTCCTGACCCGGAGACAACTTATGCTTTGGAACATGATTCCAACATACATCAGGCAGGGCCCCTCACTAGCACTCTTCAAGGGAAACTTTGATGAGTGGATGGGAGATAGACATGTACCCCGGGGATCACTGCAGTGGCTCTGCTGGACAGAGGCACAGGGAACTAATGGCTCTGCTGTTCAGAGGCACAGGGAACTAACCTAAGGGGGTGGCGGAAGTCAACACACTCTAGCTAGGCTTATAAATACTCTTGGGCAGACAGCCTAGTACCTACCTTTGCACTTATTACATGTCTTATGTGCATGGATAGTTAACTAGCTCTTCCATTTTACTTTGCTATCATGCTGATAATCTGTCGGGTGACTACAAGTCATATGTATCCTGTTATTGTGTATTGTAAATGCCAATAGACATAACTAATGTTTGCCTAACATAACAGTAATGTTATGTAACTTGTAATACATATCTGCCTATAATACTGTACATTACACAGTTATTGGCACAATATCCCACAATGCAAATCATAACTGCACAGTGAGCCAACCTTCAACAAGTTATTCTCAGTAATACACCCATACATATGCCTACTGTTACAATATATCAACATATACTATCCCCTGTTATAGCACATACTTGTTGGACCAGCCCTGCCACTGACAGCAGCTGGTGAGGAATATTTGGGTTCAAAGCCCTTATATAGCATTCCTTGTGGTGTATGCGGTGTTTGCCTTGTGACCTACAGCAGTACACACATATATACTACAAGCATTACTATGCTCAACAATACATCACTGCAAGATAACTGTTTCTACTATATGGATTGCATACACCTTAAATATTACAGAACAGGTACTACATACACAGACATACTGAGTGTTCTGCATACCTTATTAGTAACCCGAGGTGTCATTGACTGTTAATTCAATCCTTTTCAGTTTGTGTTTCAATCTTCTTTGTAACATTCTGCTGGTATATACAGATGGTTTGAATGTGTGATAAGCCATCCTTTTCTAGTTAAATATCGGTAACGTGCTATCCTGACCACCAATTGGTGTTCCAAAGTAGTTAATTAGATGCACATCAGCTGTGCAGCTACTCCATTAGCCAATACCATGGCAACAGTGGTGTATAACTGAGTACTCCACTTGGGCATTGTCCGTTTGCCTTACTTTCGAGGAAGACAGCCTGAATGTGTTGTTTGTGATGTATTTCAACAGCTATATGGAGGCAGCCAGAGATATATTAGCTTCAAGACTCCCGTGGATTGTGTGTAATGGCTAGAAGATGTTGTTCTACATGTGAATACAGCTGTTGTATTTCAGAACATTGCTACTTATGCAGGGTTTGTTTGTGCTTGATACTTCTGCAGATGTTTCAGTCTGGCAAGGATGTTTGGGCAGCTCAAGGCTGTATGGCTATGCATGAACTGTTAGGTGGTTTACAGTGTGCTCACCAGACATCCTTGGTTTGGTGTACATGTGTATCATACTGTGCTGTTAATCAGTAATTGGTAACACTTCCCGGTGTACACACAACCCTCTGAAATGGGATTAGGGCAAACAAACCCTGTAACATCAGCAGCTGTTCCATTATATAACAGCAACTATTTCACATAGGGCCATGTTAGTGTGTCTCTGACAAGGTATGTTAAGGCTTCTGCAGATGTCATACAGTGAGTGAATAATTTCTGATATTATTACATTACATATGGGACATAATTATGTCCTACAATCTCAGGACATTTGCCACGTTTAATATTTTTGGTCAGGACACAACCGCCCAAAGAGGGACTGTCCCTCGCAAAGTGGGACAGGTGGTCACCCTATCATTGGCTCATGTCCATAGCACATATTTGTAATAGTGTATAGGCATATACTCTCCATATCCTTTGTTCATAATGTTTGGTCATGGCGGAATGTGTGATTGCTATAGTCCATGTTATACTCATATATGAACACTTCAGCTGCTGTATACGGGATACCTACAGAATCCCGAAACCTCACAATTCCGATGCCCACAGTACCGGGCCCAGACTTCCATACCCACATTACCGACAGTGACAGTAACAGTAACTCACGAAAGTAACACAAACATGGAACACACACACGTACACACAGACACACTGCTACCCACCACATCCAAACAAACCATCCTAGACTACATATGAGCAGGTGGGCAAGCCCCCCTATACCCCCATGTGGGTGTCTGTGCCCCCCACACCCCCCTACTTTAATATTCTACCTCCTAGATTGCACAAACAGACGCACAAAGCAAACCCACAGCCACACATTACAGTCCCCCAGGAACACACACCACACTCAGAACACACACTTACACACACTACAGCCCTCAAAAACACACTTACACACAGTAACCTACCTGAACCACAACACTAGAAGCACTGACTAAATGTCCCTTACCATCAGGGTTTTAATCCTCGCACTTCTGGTGTTTCGGTACTGTGGTCTTTCGGACTTTAAGCCTCATGATTATGCGCGTTGGTATGTCAAGCAGTTGGTATTTAGTAGGTATCCCATTTATATGTACCTCCATGGTTATGTAGATGTTGTTAATTTATCTATATATCTACATATATATTTATATCCCCATATATCAACATATCTCTCTCTCTCTCTCTCTCTATATATATATATATATATATATATATATATATATATATATATATATATATATATATATATATATATTATAAATATCTCAATAGCATACACCTTTCATTGGGTATATGCCGGTAGGTCCTATTTCCACACATTCCTACCTTTTGTGTTTTAACCTGTCAGTATACACAACTGCCATTGGTACATTTCAGGTAGCTTAGTGGTAGGTTATTGTGAAGATCATGTACATGGTTGCGTGTTCTAATCCTGGCAGTGGTAATTTTACCTCTCAGAGCAGGCACTGGTAGTGCAAGGGTGGTTAACGCACATTTCAGCTGTTGTGTGTTCCAAATGTTTATTATTCTGTGGAATACTACCTATATATGCAAGCTGTGGTTAAGGTATACTATGTAACATGTAAATCATCTGAGAAGATTCCTGTCACGGGTACTCCCCATTATTTGGAACTACATCCCTGATTACATTATACGAAACCCCTCACTAACACTCCAGGGAATCCTTGCAGAGTGGGTGGGGAACAGTGGATACACCCCAGGGATCCCGCAATTGGCTCTGCTCCACAGAGGGACAGTTAGTTAATCAATGTGGTGGTGACAACAGACACTTTTTGGCTATGCTTATATGTGGTCTCAGGCAGTTAGTCATGCACCTACCTATGTATCTATGAACCTATACATACAGTATGGACACATGCTTATAGCTTAATTTACTGTTCAGGTATTGACTTACCTTGTGCCAATGGCAGTTGTGTGTACAATAGTTGAGGGCTACCTATGTAGGATGCACACAGTAGACCACCTCTACATGACAATTTACAGGTGGTCGTGTGTGTGTGTGCCATCCATGTTTGCTGTGTGTGCAGGTGGAGAAGGGTGTCAGTCCATGAGGGCCTACATTGTCAGTGTGTGTGCTATACGTTTCCTCTTTGCCAAGGCATAGGAATACTGGGCATGCCTCCATCTGCCTACTGGGGCTGGCACAGGGTGTTCCTGGTCTGAGTCCCTCTGTGCCTGTGGGGCCCTTGGCAATGGTGGTGGGCTGTGAGGGCCTTCACCATTCTGTCCCTGCTGCAGCTGTTTCAGCAGGATCATATTGTGTAGCATGGCACATACTATGAAGATGTGGGCACACGTGCCTGGAGAGTACTGCAAGGCTCCACCAGATATGTCCAAGCAATGGAACTGTGATTTCAGCAACCCAAACACGTGCTCTATGATGATTCTGGTTTCTGCATGTGCCTCATTATGGTGTTCTTGTGTGGCTGTTTGTGCATTTCTGAATGGAGTCATCATCCATGGTTCCTGTGCATAGCCAGCATCCCCCACCAGGTGGCCATATGGGATGTCCCCCCTGGCAAATACCTGATACAGCTGTGAGGCATGCCAGATGTGGGAGTAGTGATAGCTTCCAGGGCTGCCAGCACAAACATCCATGATAATGCCCTGGGCATTGCACATGACCTGGTAGTTGATGGAGAGGTATCCCTTGTGGTTTATGTAGCGCCTACCCTGCTCACCGGGTGGTGTCTTGATGTGTATGTGCATGCAGTCTATTGCACCAAGTACCTCCAGGTAGTCTGCCACATGGTAGAAGTGATGCATATTGCTAGCCAATTTCTCCTGCATTTGGGGGAAGTATATGTGCTCATTGGCATGTGGTAACATGGCATCCAGGAACTGGTGGAGTACCCTGGATGCTGATGCCTGTGAGATCCCCATGATATCCCCAGTTGGCCTTTGAAAGGTACCTGTGGCTAGTATTCTCAAGCTTACACATACCTTTGTGTCCACTGGGATGGGTTCCCCTCTGTTATTTCTGGCTCTGAGGCGTGGCTGGCACAGCTCAACAAGTTGCTGTATGGTGTTCCTGTCCACCCTGTAACACTCTACTATCTCCAAATCATGTAGCCCTTGATAGGTTACCCTGGGTCTGAACACTCTTCTCCTCCTCCGGTGCCTGAGATGGTTGTCAGCATCATCCTCCACACCACCGTCAGTCTCCAACACATGCTGGTGAATCAAAGCTATGGCAGCCCCTAACATGTACATATTAAAAGTTCCCCATCTGTATACACCAGTAGTGCAGAGTGTCTGGGACTACACAAGTGTGTGTGTGGCTTTCACACCTTATACTATTGTGAAATGGATGATGCTGGTGTAATTGGGTGTGTATGTGCAATTCCAGCTGCAGGGTATCTTAGTTATGGGTTTTACAGCAGGTACTGCTATTGTGGGGCCTTTGGTGTTGACTTACGCTTGGCGGCCATGATTCATCTATTGCCCTTTACTTCACTTTTCAACCTGATTCCCTTCCCATTGTCAGGCATGGATCCAGCTGCCTGCTTTCTTGTTTTGTACTTTCACAACCCAGGATTGTGTTGCGAAATGTGTTATATAGCTGATCTACTGCAAGTTTGCTTTGTTCTGCTGTGACAGTTCTCTTTTCTTTGCAGTACAGCACCTCTCCTTTCCTGTTCTGCAGGTAGCTACTAGCAGCCTTGTTAGCTGTTGTCAATGGCCCACTGTGAATTCCTAAGTGTTAATTACTCATTTGTACTCCAATTACCATGCTGCATTGTCTTCCCGTATCCTTCCTGTTTCAGCTATGGTGCGCACCGAGCACAGCCGTTTACCTGGTTTTGAATGCGTTTTCAGCCACGTTCACATGCACTTTCGGTTACCTTGTGTGCTCTCAGCTAAGCAAAGTTATGGCTACTTCCACACCCATATCCTGCGGCATTGCTTAGCAATGGGCAACCCGGATTAGCAATGCTCCAATGTGCTTACAGATACGGTGACACACCCCTCTCTTGATGTCATGTTTACCTCCAGGCCACACCTTGGTGTTGTACCGTTATGCTGTGTGGTACATCCTTACACTGGAGGGGAGTTTGCAATTCATTATTACTTGACTCATTTGCATGGCATTGACTACTAATTCCTAATTACCACGCAGAACACTGTCACAGACCCTTAGCAACCCTTGCACCATGGTTGTGGTGTAGCATGCATGCCATTGACTATTATGGGTGATTAATGAATTGTGTTACATTGCAGTTTTATGACATCTAAATATATTTTCATTGTGATATCGTTTGCGCACCGATGCACTGCGGTTTTACATTGCGTTAGTGTGGCCATGACATTAAATGTTATTTTTTATGTGTTTTGCATGTTTTTTTATGCCATTGACTATATATTTAGCCATTGGCATATATTAGCATTATAATGCATAAGTTTGGTCCACTTTCATGGCTCCGATTTTATGTTTGAAAAAATGTAAACAACCATTTTTTGGTTTACATTTCTTCATGCTTATGCTACGCCTGCACCACTTCATGAATCGCTATATACCTTCATTTGCATGCTACACTGCTGTGCATGGGGTGATTAGCATACATGCGCCAGGAGCTGTGCAGCTCTGGCGTATGCTGGTAGTTCACATGAAAACAGCTCGTACCTAAATCGCTCAGCGGCCATATTTGGCATTAGATCGCCGACGCTACTCTGGCGCCTGGTGCAAGCTTCATGAATCCTGGGGGATGTTTTTTCTTGAGCAGTATGAACCTTAATGCTGATGATACTATTTTTTATGAGAATGTCTTGAGTTCTCATGTGTTTATTGGAGAAAATGCTCCATATCACTGCATATCTAAAACTAATGAATGGAGTGCTGACTGCTTGGTCATCGGTGACAGCTACCTGACTCCCACTGTTTTGTTTCTTGCTTTACTTTATCATCATCATCTGCAACACCTTTTGTTTTACTAATGCGGGTGGTAGCAGCAAGGTTTGCCTCTGGACTTGTACTCTTTAAGTGATACTTTCAATTCATTTTTTTCCACTTTTCAAGATCAAACTTTAGTTTAACCATCTTTGAAATCATATTACATCTGCCCTGGAACAGAGATGCTGTCATGCTGTTTCCTTTTGAAATACTGAGGTTGCTGCTGATGTAGTCAAATCAAACTTACTTTCAGCACTGATTCAAAAGTACTATATGTAGAATTCACACCAAGTAATGGTAACAGAAATATTATCAGTAAAACACAGGTACAGAATACACACTGGTGGATAAAATGATTCACAGGCTATATTTTCTTGCACTAGAACCTCTATCTGACCTACTAACAGTAAATGGATGGGATACTAATGTGCTTCATACTGTAGTCTTGTGTCCTGGGTTTGAGTACATCAGTCTCTGTCTGCAAAATGCATGAGCCTAATCTGATTACTTAAAACAGACACTATTCCTTGTGATTATAGAAAAAGAGATCCTTATGCCTCAAATGTTTACATGGTTAAAAAAACCAGAGCGAAGGGATAGATTCTAGGGAAGTGAAGAGTACTGGGTTAAATGCGGATGCTGTCAGCTCATATGTGGCTTAAATAATTTTGTAAGAAGTAAGTTATAATATTTACAGGAGACTGAACTTGCTTCAAGATAAATTCCAAATAATAGTGGGGAAAAAGTGGAAAGGTAATGGTAAAAGGAACTGATGACGCTTGAGAGATGAGGAGTATAATATTATTTAACACAATGGATAAAGCAGAGGATTTTGTGACTTGAAGTTACAGATGACAGGGACTAGAACAGGGAAAGTCTCAAAGACCAA
This sequence comes from Protopterus annectens, assembly GCF_019279795.1. Taxonomy (NCBI): domain Eukaryota; kingdom Metazoa; phylum Chordata; order Ceratodontiformes; family Protopteridae; genus Protopterus; species Protopterus annectens. The sequence goes on from NC_056734.1 coordinate 829,107,589, forward strand.
GTGGAGTAAAGAAGCTTGGAAACTGTATGCTGGATAAGAAGGAGAGGATATCAATGTTGGCTAGGAGGATGGGAATTCAAGAATCCAAGGGTACTGGTGACAAATGGGGACAATGACTGTGGGACAGGACATGAGTATAGGAAGGAAGGATATGGGGATTTGTGTGGTGACTATATACAGAGGAGAGTTTCTCAGTATCTGAGTGGGGGAAGGAAGCCAGACATGTTTAACACACAAAGGAAGAATTCAGAAGAAATGTGAAAGAGGAAAAGAGCATTGAAAATGCAGCTGAATATTTGTACTGGAAGTTTCCACAACACATAGCTTTAGTTAGAAATGAAGATAAACTTACTGTGGCTGGATATGGTGCTAGGACTAAAAATGTACACAGTAATGATAATGCTCTTAAAATAGTCATACAACAGCGAAATCTCATGCAATTAATATGAATACACTCAAAAGAAGAAAAGTAGAGGATTGAGGCAGTTTTACTGGACAATAAGCATAAGAGTTGTTTTCTGGCAGAAGATGCCCATGTTTCATTCTAGTATAGTGAGAAAAGAGGGGATATGTACAATGAGCAGAGTCATGCAACATTAGTACATGACTTGCTGTCTTCTCCTGACGATTAAACAATGAACCACAAGATCCAACTCTGAATGAGAAGGGGACTCTTTAAATGGATTAAAGACATTCATAAACAAGAGTCCCTGTTAATAAGAATGGGAGAGGGAACAGGACAAGCATCATTGCTAAAACTGTAGAGGTAAGATGGGGCAAAAGGGGAGAATAAGATTATGTGAGGCTGTAAGGGATATCAAGGAAGTAGTGGTGAGAGAACAGTGATGCTGCGTAATACCTGATATCTAGGTCAGGATATGACTCATCAGCATGCGGTAATTACACAATGCACTAAAGATAGAATAGGTAATTTTGCAGATAACATGGCCAAGAACTGAAGACCTACTAGTTTAATTCATTACAGTGATGGCTCCACATTCTTCCTGCTGCTTCAAACACTGAAAAAAGTAAACAACAGTGTAAAAAAAGGCTTTTGATATTCAGTCTGTTTTGAAATGCATCAAACATGAGTGTAATCTTTTCTTCACTGAATCCTAATCCTTCACAGAATTTATTGCTGGAAAGATATTTCCATAGCTGCACTGTTCTAGAAAACTCCCATCAGTTTTAACTGCTGCAAGTCACTCTTTGTTAACATTTCAAGTTTGGTTTACACATTCATATTTTTACTTGAAAAGTCATCCGAACACACACTTCTCTTTAGAAATGCTTTTTGAGTGACAGCTAGACTACGACTAGAAAAATCCTTTCTTTCTGTTATTACCTTCGATTCTTGCCTTCTAACAATCGTACTCTTCATTCTAGCTTAATGTTATAACTAGGTGGCTAGATTTACCACAGGGCATGACTCCAGGTCTCATCACTGTCTCTCTTTACTGTTGCTGCACTTGCTAGAATGTCCAGTCATCTAGATGTGCACTTAAAGCACTCATATCTGTTGTTATACCTCTACAATAAGTGCCCTATTGTTATCTCTCCAGAAGACAGGTCCTCTAGTCGTCTGCTTGCATCTGTTATTCCTACTTCATTTTGGTGACACCTTGTTCTCTGTTGTCCTCTATAAATTCTGGAGTGCCCTCTCCATGCTCTTGCATGCAGTTCCTCATAAGATGCTGCTTACTAAGTGGTGCTGTAACTAATTAGGGCATAATTTGTTGTTTCAAGCTTCTTTCAACTACATCAACTACCTGTCAGCTGAATATATTATTTGTATTTTACTCATCCCAGATACTTAGCAATGAGTATCTGAGATGATAAAATGTGCTTGACTTGATTATGATGATGATGGTAAAGATGAAGAAAGGATGACTGAAGTGTTGGTCTATATGCTGAAGCAGGAAACAAGACAATCCCTGGTAGGTAGCTCTGACTTTACCTTGTCTCTCCTCTCCTTTCCTCAAGATTAACAGCTGTAATACTCTCTGCTGCATTATTTGAAATGAACAGCAAATGTCTGCATCTATTTAAATACAGACTTTACCTTGGTACAACTAAAATTAGAAAATCAGTGTAAATGTCTCTAAAAATACTCTGTAAAAAGAAATATATATATTGTACTAAAGGTCTCTGCTTTACCTTTGCATTTCTATGAAGGTGACTGGTGAATTGCTCATAAAAGAATTTAAACAAAGACTTTGGCTAACCCCTGCAGTAAAACTGGTTAATTTTAAAAAGGAAATGAAACTAAATGTTTCCTAGTTCAAAAGTACACTTTTTACTGGTCCTAACTGATACTATCACACACATTTTGGTTCTAGCTATACACACTTCTAAATAGGAGTTATGGCCATTTGTTAGCATTTAAATAAAACAAATGAGAAATGCTTGCTGTTGATTAACTTTTCAGTGGCTGAGTGGTGATTGTCCGAGAGGTCAATTGTTAATGGTCAACCACTAATGAAGTAGCTGTGTCACAAAAGGTCATCCTAGACAGGGCAGAATTATTTTGTTGTATAAGAACACATAACCGCATTGTTTTATGTATACTCATTTTGTGAGTAACCAGTTAATGAGGTTAGCATAGAGACAAATCTCTTCTGAATGTCTATATATTTAGTGACGTTGTTAACTGAACACAGTAATTGAATTCATGACTGACTTAGAAAGATAACTGACAACTGGACAGTAAAGTCTTTGCCTTCTCATTGTTACAGTTTAAGTACTTAGCACCAGAAATGAAGATCTAATGCAAATAGAGTATAGCAACCTACTAAACATAGAAATATTCTTTCAAGAATATGCTTTAAAAAGAACATAAAATAATTATGTATACTCATCAAAGAATTGATGCTCATTATCTGTTAGTATCATCAGCAGTAAAACTTTGCTGTGTCAAAGGGGAAAGAAACAAAAATACACAAGAAAGAGTGAGGAACAGTTAAGATAAAATGGTGTAGCCAGCCAACTGATGGCCATCTGGGAGACACAGCTCAAACGGCTTAATGGTAACATACAGAATGGAGAGTGTGTGTGTGGGGGGGGGGGGGACAAAAATACACTGTAATGACTTTGTCAAAAAAAAAATTGTATATATGAAAATGGTAGCAGAAATCATTCCTCTCAATGGTTTGTCTCCAGATTCTGGAACAAAGAGAAAAATAATAAGAGACAACTCAAATCAGGGACACTAAATTTTGGATTGATACCATAATTTAGAGGGCTGACACAATAAGAGAACTCGAATTAACAAGAATTGTTTTAATTAAAACTGGAATTTAACTGTAGTAATTAACAATATTTATTAGCAGAAATCTATCATCTTTGAGAAACAGGGTTATATTAAGCACAAATCTCAGACTTCATTTTATTATCTTTAGAATTTGTCCAAGAGCAGGACCTGTTACACTTGTAAAAATAAGCAGTATTGCCACCTGCTGGTTGATGTAATTATAACCATGTGAAGTATCCCCTCTGGGAAACCTACGCTTTTTCACATCATGCATTGTCAGGTACTGAAATGTTGAAGCATAAAGGATGGTTATTATTGCTTCAATAAATTGGCACTAGCTAGAGTACAGATTGCAACATTTGCAAATGGTTGAAACACTCAGTGAAAAGGGAAAATGTGAGTTTTATGGGGGGGGGGTCTACATTCTCCCTTTGTACAGAGTATGTTCACTTTACAGTTAGCACGTACAGAGAGTATGGTGCCTTGCTCTTCTGCCAGAGGGTGCAGGAATAGCTTACACCCTGGGAAACCAGTTTTCTGCATTTATTGTGACCTTGGGAGTGCTGCTATTTTGAGCTTGTGACATTGCATTGTTTTAGACCTTTTACTTTCAAATAACTTCATGTTAGCTAAATGACATTGACTATTCATGGTAGATCCATTCTTCCTACATAAGTCATTTAAATTCTGATTATTCTTGCTACTAATGGTATGTGTTTTGGACTGGCAGACCGAGATGAGCACACAGATTCTGGTTGGTTGGCAATCACAAAGAGGCTTAATGTTCACCAGTAACCTCTTCTAATCCCTTCTAATTCTGAGGTTAAAATATAATGCAAGTGACTGAAAATTGTGAAGAAAACAAAAGAAACACCAGCAGAGATAAGCATCCACTGAAGTGCAGCTGATTGCCCAAAGTCTCTTGGCCTTTAGGAAGAAGTCAATATACAGACTAGTAACTTTTTATAGATAGGAATAAAAATTGATTCCATAGGTTTATAGGTAGTTTCTAGGCTTGCAGACTTTGTAATTTCCTCGTATGGTACACAGAGCCATGCAGATGGTCTTGCATAGAACACAAGGGGAGTGCAATTCAGGAAGCCTTATGGGCGATACAGAACAAGGTCTCACTGCCTGTTCTCCAAGGCCACAGGCAGGGCAGGGTTTACGTAAAAGCAGGCTCTTGCATGTCACAGTTTAATTCACTGAACTGGACCTTGCTTAGTGTGGTGACTCATAGATGGTCATACCACACAAGGTCCAAGCAGAGCTGCAAATGCAACAATTAGTTGTCTAACCCTGTTGTAGGTATCTGAGCATGGAAAACCACAGCACAGCAGATCTGATATACTCTGCTGCATGCTGTTTAGACTGATACTCTGCCACTCCAGGTAAATAGATTTGTACTGTAAACATATGTATACCTGGGTTGTATATGTATTTTGCTTATTACATGTATTCATGAGCTTTCTCCCCAGATTTCTGCTGCAAATGAATATTGTCAAACATGACTAGCCTGCTTAACAAAATAAGTAACTGTTAAGTAACTATGTATGTAAGTAAATAAGTAAACATAAGCAATATAAAAAAACAACATGCAAAGCAAGACATAGAAATATTTTTACTTCCAAGCATGTGTGCCCTCACCTACTTTGACGATGTCCAAATCAATACCTGCTTACGGCATTCCTAAAGCCACACAATGAACATTGCAGGGAAGGGAACTGTTATCAGGATTATTTCTTTGTTTTTTATTGCATTTGTTGACTGGGATAATCTGAATGGGCAAAAGAAAATATGCCCATTTTCACCAAAAGCCCGAGGAGAAAAGTGCTGAAAAAAATTATAACAAATAATGAAAAGTATAATCTAAAATCAATTACACTTAAGTAGAGAACATGTACATTTCAACTTGTCTTAATAGATAACTAATAAAGTGAGACAATACTCTACTGTAAGTGATGGATTTTTTGATGTTGTTGGTGGTGGTGATGGAGGTGGCACAGAGAGAGAATCCAGAGGACTGTGGAAAATATGCATACAGGTATATAGTGAAATAGTGGAAGTGAGAAATTAATTCCCTATCCCTTAATGATTCTGGCCCTTAATATCCCTTGCAAGCAAAGACCCTCTGACCTCTTAATACTCAGTATAAACATCTGAAGCATCATAAATAAAATTGAAGAGCTATATGCCTCTGTATCCTTCTATAACCCTGACATTGTACTCCTAACTGAGACCTGGCTCAAGCCCCACATCAAAGATACCACCATAGCCCCTCCTGGCTACAACATCTTTAGATGTGATCGAATAGCTAAAAGAGATGGGGGCATTGCCTTACTTTACAGGCACAACCTTACTCTCCAACAAATATGTAAAGATATCCTCACTTTTGGCTATGCAGAAACCCTGTTTGTCAATATAAAATTAAACCAGCAGAAACAACTCAGCATTTTAGGTGTCTACTTACCACCGGGCAACAATATTGTCACTCTAGAGTCCATTTTACATTGGACTTCCACCACACTCCCTCAGGAAACACTTATCCTGGGGGATTACAACATTGGGCGTCTATCACGACATCCTCCCCAAAGTACCATTTAAACCTATTTAACTTCACACAGCTTATCCAAATCCCTATCTGTATAGACAAATCCACCAAAAAGTAATCTATATTAGACTGGATCCTAACCAACAAGCCTTCATCTGCCAATACGATAGGTTAGGTTAATACTAGTTAATAATATATCTGGTACATTACCCGACTCCCTCAGTGAACACCTACCCACGTTCATACTAAGACAGCACACAAAACCCATAAAACCCCCATCCTACTTTCTATCCGTATTTCCAAAAATTTCCTACCAGACCAATTCATCAACACCATAAAAAAAATGGTCATCTCTTAGAAACTCTACCATTAGATGAAGCCATGGAGTACTTTAATTCTACCTTCTTAGGTATCCTTATTCTTATGGCCCCACAACGAATAATTCATACTAAAACCAACCCAGCCCCCTGGATCTCAAAGGGCACAAGATCCCTACTCAAACAACGAGACATAGCTTGAGCAACCTGGCGTACCAACAAAACAAGTACAAATCGACAATACTTCCTAGAGCTCAGAAACAAAGCAAAAAAGCAAATACGTAATGATAAAAAGAGTTATTATATCCAGCTACAAAAAATTCACTACAACAATCCACAAATATTCTGCTCCACAATCAACCACATTCTCCAACCAAGCAAAATCTCCTCCCCAAACCCTAACACTGAGGGTGATAACAATGATATTGCTACCCAGTTTAATGACTATTTCACCTCCTCCATCCAAAAGTTATTCAACAATTTCCCCACTACTACTACTACAAATACCCCCAAAATACAAAACTGTCACCGTAAGACCAACACTCAATTCTCTCTTAAACCAGTTACACTGACCTAACTTGTAAACACCTTGCCAAATTGAAACCCACCACTCTCACTGCTGATAAACTCCCCGCTGATTACCTCAGGATTGCCGCCTCTGCCATTGCCTACCCTATTTCCATACTTATCAATAGATCCATAGCTAAACACACTGTCCCCTCACTCTGGAAAACTTCTTATGTCGTCCCCCTACACAAAGGTGGTTCCTTCACAGAACTTAGCAAATATTGTCCCATAACTACACTATCTCCCCTATCAAAAATCTTAGAAAAATGTGTACAAACCCAACTACTGAATCATCTTCTTCAATATAATCTGCTAGCAAGTTCCTAACATGGATTTTGGCCAAACCATAATACCACTTCGGCCCTTATATCCTTTACTGACCACTTCAATCAACAAGGAAATCTTGGTAACTTAGTATCTGTTGTCTTCCTAAATCTATCAAATGTAGCTGTGTAGATGTAGCACTGGTCTGAAGGAGAAAGTTTTAGTGTTCTGCGTAACTTAGGGGGGGCTAAAGTTTGATGATGCAGTTTGGAGTTTTGATGAGTGAGGCAACTGTTTGGATGAAATGGGAGTTGAATTGACTGGCTGTACACTTTGCCTGGTTGTTAAGGGTGGGGAGGGATATGTGGTCTGACCTGGTTTTAATAACTGGTTTATGGCTGACCAGAAGGCTTCAGGGTGATTCTGTTTTTTAGTTTGAAGATTAGTATGACATTTTTTTTTATAGTATATAATTCTATTTTTGATATTCTTTCTAAGCTGTCTGTATGTCTGATGGTTGTGTGTGGTATTGTTTTGCTTGCAGAAATTCCAAACTTTATCCCTTTCTTTTATTAGTTATTGAGTTTCTTTCAGTAGCCATGGAGCTGGGTTAGTTTTAATTCTCTTTGTTCTGATAGAGGCATGGGAATTAAGAATATTAATAAATTAGGAAATGAAGAGTAGGACGGCTTCATCAAGGTTCATGTTTTGCAGAGCTTGCCAATTGATGGTGCTTAGCACTGATATAAAGGGGTCAGGACTGAAGAAGGAGAGGTTGTGTGCTTTATTATCTCTATGTTGTTTTGGTATAGGCTTACTATTTCTAATGGCATAGACTGGGTGGTGGTTACTTAGAGTATCTGGGAGGGTGGTAGCAGTTTATATGTTTTTTGGGTGCTAGTTAAGATCCAGTCTAGTGTACTATTCTTGTGTGTTGTTTGTTTATGATTCTGGAAGAGGTGGAGATTAGTTGAGACTGAGAGTAGCTCTACAGATTAATAGAGTTGACATGTCTCTGTTACTATAGATCACCAATCTATATTAACATCTCCTAGAATGATGGTTTTCTGAACAATATTAGAACAAGTCGAGGCTAGGAATTCTCCTGTATTGTCTACATTGTTACCAGGAAGAAGTTATACTCTTATTATAATGATAGATCTGTGCTTGTTGATCTGTAGATTGCAAATTAAAAGTTCAGCAACATTATTGAATTTTGGAGTGTTAAGGTTTGGAGTGGTAATATGGAGATTATGTTTGTATAAGATAGCTGCCACGCCTCCTTATCTCTTAGATCTGTCACATGTTAAGATATTGTACCCTGGGGATAGAATGTCTTCATCCGTGATATGTTGTCTGAGCTGGGTTTCAGTGACTACTAGGATATCCGGAGAGTGTTGTTATATCCAAGCATGGACATCAATACTTTTTTATAGATGCTTCTTAAATTGAAGGAATACAGGTTGAGGCCTGGGAAGGATTAGATAACAAGTAGGTACAAGATGTATAGTGTGCGTTTGTGGGGTCAGAGTTGGGGTGTATGTTTCCACATGAGTGAAGTTGCCAAAGAAAAAGTGGGTGGTAGTAGAGTCATGTTGATTTGTGTGTAGGGACTATGTTGGCTCTAGAAGACAGTCCATTGGGGGTGAGGCAGATATATTTGAAGAGGTCTAGAGTTTCAATTTGGATTAAACTAAGGACCACAGTAAAATGTCTGTGTGTACGTTTGGAGAGGTGTATGCTGCAACAGTAGGTATGTAAATGAGTATGTGTCAGTGGGTGGTCATAGTAGGTCAGATGTGTAAGGGTGAGGAGTAGTGTTAGAGTGATTGTCTGGATGGGCAAGTTGTTGATATAGGAATTCTTTCTTGGTAATGAGTTCATCATGCCAGACTAGTGGGTAGATGTGAGTTAGGAGAGCTATATATTTTATAATTGAAGGTATATGTTATGGAGAGGTAGTTAGCTGAAATGGTTATTTGAGTGTGTGTGTGTGTGTGTGTGTGTGTGTGTGTGTGTGTGTGTGTGTGTGTGTGTGTGTGTGTGTGTGTGTGTGTGTGTTATGTTTTGAGGGAGATTGTGAAGGAGAATGTTTAAGGAAGGTAAAAAGGAGTGAGTAAGGAAATGTAAGGAGGTTGTCTATGGTATGTGTTAGGAGGTGTTGAGGTACAGAAGAAGGGTTGGAGATAGCAGATAATCTAGTATTGAAAATTTAGATTTGACGTTATGTGTCTTGTGGTTATGTAACCTTAAGTGTGGGTTATGTGTGGGTGGAGTGTGGGTAGTGGATGTAAATGACAGAAAGTTTTGAACCAGGTTCACCCCCACTGAAGTATCAAACTAGCATTAAAAAAACAATGAATGGCACCATGCAGTGCCTAGGAGCTTACAGACAGTGCACATCAAGCAGGGGATTAAAAGGCTATCTGGTACTCAGGGTGGAAGCAGGCTTCACTTGGGCAGAGTCTGCTACTTACACGTGGGACAGGAAAAAAGATGAAGTTTACACATTGTAAGTTGCTTTAAAGCCTAACAGCAAGCTAGAGTGTTAATAAGCATCAGTTCCAGCTGCTCTCCTGCTGCTATCACAAGCCAACCTTTCTAGCATCCATTGCAAATGGCAACAAACGTATACATTAAACATACACTACTTGAATAGTTGACCAGGAATGCAAGACTGGTTATCTGCAAATTTTTCTTCTTGGCTGTGATTGCCAAAGCTCTGGCAATGTTCCTCTATCTCTTCTTTTGTTTTAGCTGGAAAGATGTTATTTATGCCACTGATGTTTTGTCAGCAGGCAGGGAAAACAGCTGTATGGATTCCAAGATGGAAGACATTTTAGCAAAGACCGATTTAGAGGGAGTATACGTACAGTTCACTAATTACCAAAGGTTAGGGTGAAATTATCATTACAGTGGAAAGCAGTAATATGATTTCTGAAAGACACTGTTGAAGAGTTGTTACAGAAAAGTATTTGACTGGAGGTAGTCAGATTATGGAAACAAACCTCAGGAAGGTTTCTATGCAAAATAAAAGTGAAATATGGGAAATGCAGTGAAGCAGTAGTTAGCATTGGTTCTCTGACTCAGTTTACAGCTGGAATGCATTTTACATCCTGACTATATCCAGATTATTTTTTATTGGGAGTTTTGGTTTCCTCCCACAGCCCAAATACATAGACAAATTGGTGATCTTCTAAATTCAAAGAGAGAGAGAGAAAGAGAGAGAGGGAGAGTGTGTGTGTGTGTGTGTGTGTGTGTGTGTGTGTGTGTGTGTGTGTGTGTGCGCGTGCGCACATATGTGTGCACCCTGTGATGGGTTTGCACCCCATTCAAGATGACCTTCTATGCATTGTAAACAATTAATCCTGGGAGAGATTCAGGCTCTCCTGTGCTCCTGTTTTGGATTAAGTGGGAAATTGATGAATTTGTTAATAACAAAAAAGTAATCTCCGTGGTATCCCCGAAGTCTCAAAACAACCCACTAAAGTGTAGTGGGTCCAAAAGCAAAACAGTTTAAGAAACTTCTCTGTGTGGAAGATTTTCAGCCCATATATTTTTAGTTAATCACTGTATATTAATCAGATCAGACAACAGTAGTAGAAGTAGCGAACGTAAACTCGTCTTAAGTCAAAACAAAACAAAAAGTAATAATAGAAAATATATAATTGTACAGCATTACTAAGTATTCGAAAGTAATCCAAGCAAGTCAGGCAGTCTGTTTCCAGTCGAAAATCCTTTATTAAGTACACAGACAAGTGATCCAAGTAACACAAAAATACAGTAATAATTTCCTTTGTAGTATAATCTGGAAATACCTTTCACTAAAGGTATACTAACACTGTAAATGTTTTTCAACCAAGTGAATATTTGCATGCAGCTGTCTTTCTGTGTTAAAAAAAGAGATTATGTTACAGACTATGTTTTCACTGGGTCTGTATTAGTTCGCCAAAAGATATTTCCAGTGAACACCACTTTATCGACACCTAACTGTTGAAAATCACTTACATGATTCATGGAATTTTCCCAGGGCAAAGAAGTAGTTGGCCGACTACATAACTTTGCTCTTTTTCTCACTGTAGTGCGATCTTGGAGTTGGTATATATATATATATATAGTTAGGGGAGGTGTGAAGGACAAAGCCCTCCACTTGGGTGGGTTTGATTTAGTGTGTTGAATGCTCCATTGTGCTGCACGGCAATTGCTTCATTGCCTTGGGAAAATTCTACAAATCGTGGAACTGATTTTCAACGGTTAGGTGTTGATGAAGAAGTGTTCGCTGGAAATATAATTCGGCGAACTAATATAGACCCGTTTTCACTTGCTGTAAGAGATAGCACAGAGGACAAAATGAAAGTGGTAGCATGCCTAGATGTGACTGTATTAATACAAGTTTACTGATACCGTTTATGGGTGGGAGTCTAGGTAGAAAGTTTGTATGAAGCTGTAATTCACATGCTGCTTGCTGATGTCATACCCCACTGGTAGAACAACATTCTCATGAAATGGTAGCAGTGAATTTATTAGTAACACTTTTACATCTTGAGACTTGTAAGTCCAGGTTCTGGAATAGTGAAACTGAATGTGCAAAGCTGAGAACTCAACATATAAGTCTCAGAGCTCTGTGTCTTGGAGTATTCACTTTATTCTGATATATAGTAATCTTAGAATTAGTATATATAAGTAGCAGGGGTGAAGGGTTACTGGGGGCACAGCCCTGCAAATAACAACTTTCAAGGAGAACGGTGATTTTTAATTTGTTGATATTTATTGTCTCCAAAGGATTTGCTGTTTTGTTTTCATAGTTCCAGACCTCATGGCTACCAGTCTTAGAACTGTTATTGGGAGCTGAATTTCTTTCCTAAAATGCAAGAGCTTATCAGTCTGCCTTGGATTATTTGGTTACAGGGGGTTCATGAGATAATTATGGAGACTAGTATCTTACTCGCTGAATGTGTCTTATTATTTCCTACATACACTGTGCAGAAGATCTTCAATGATGCCAAATGAAGTTTTATAGGGAGCAGGGCAGTAACTAATGTGTGTAAGCCTGTACGTAAACAATAGTTGATAATAAAGTTGTTTGCTGTGCATCCAGTCAGCTACAAGGTGTATGAGGAATGGAAGGTTTAGTACATATAGCATGTTTTTCTGTTCATTTGTATACCATTTCCAACTCAGAATCTCTTTACCATCCTGTGCTACAAGGCAGCACCATACCTAAACTTGAGTAAGAATTGTATTTGGTCAAAATATTTTTGCATGAGATGCGATCACTTCCTTTACTCCATATAATGCATCTCATTTCTGATTGATTTGCTTAGCCCTTTAGTCAGTGTAGATTCTTGGATCTGTAAAACAAGATGAATAATTCAGGCCAAGGTATTTCCAGTTTGATACTTCCTTAGTTCATACCTCCCGATCTCTTAGAGCAAAAATTCTGGCCAATGCTGTCAATAATGGGGAAACAAAGGCCCAAAAATAGGGACAGTTTTTAAATATTGCTGTTATAAACTTAGAACCTTGATGGAATAACAGGTTTTTGATTAGCGTGAATTTTCTGAAGGGTATAAAATCTGAAACTGAAATGGTTGTCATTATTTTCTGGTCTCCATCCTCAAGGATTTGACAACCATTTGCCAGAAAATCAAAAATTTGTGAGGAAGAGAGCAAATATATGAGGCAAAAATATGAACATTCTGCAAAAATCTGGACAGTTGAGAGGTATGCCTTAATTGCTTCTGAATCACCCTAGTTTATTTGCAGTAGTTTCAGTGATCACATCTGCTTTTCTAGCAAAGATTAGAAATTTTCCATCTTTCCAGCAGTGGTGCTGTGCTGGGGCCTAAAGCAATGTTATGTTTCTGAGAGCAGGTTATTTAAGGTTAGGTATTGGATCAGTTGCATATGGACACATTTTTCTCTGCTATTAGGTTCATAGATTAGTACTAGGCTAACTGCCCACCCACAGCTCTTAAATTTTAGTCCAGTACCTAATACACTCATAAGGGAGTTGCTCCTTAAACTAAAAACTACTTCTGTATCTGTAGACCAACTACCATCAGACTACATAAAGATGGCTGCAGAAGTCATAGCTTTCCCTGTTTCCATACTAATACATAATAATAGCATAATGGTTAAGGTGCTTATTTTAGAGACACAAAATGCAGGGTTTAATTCTCAGATGGGGTAATTGGCTAGGCTTAAAATGGTCCACAAAGGCAGTTAGACTAATACTAATCTATGAACATATGACTCTGATAGGTCCATAGCAGAAAGATACATCCCATCACTGTAGAAAAAATCCTACATCATACCACTGCAGAAAGGCGGCACGTCTACCAAGTTTAACAACAATACTACAATCCTAAGTTACTATCCACTGAATAATGTCAGTATCAACCCTGATGCTGTTAACTAGTTTCAAAGTTATCTGTCTAGCCACCAGAAAGCTGTGAAATGGAAGCAAGATCTATCCCCACTCCTTCCTGTTACACTTGGAGTCCCTCAGGGTTTAATCCTAGGGCCCCCTCCTCCTCAGCATATTCATAAATGATCTTAATACTGCATCCTCTCAAGCATCTATCATACAATACACAAATGATTCAACCCTCATATGCGCAGCATCCACAATAATTCAACTTCTTACAGTCACACAAAAAGCCTTCTCTGATATTGAAACTTGGCTAGCAAACTCACAACACATTCTCAACCCTAATAAAACGAAACTTATTATCTTTCATCCATCTAAACCCACTAACCTCCCAGCTAACTTTTATATCACTGCCAGTAATAATACTAGAATTTTACCAGATTCCCAAACAAAACTATTAGGTGTCATAATCGACAACAAACTAAAATTTAACATACACATTTCTAACACAATCAAAAAGGTTCACAAGAAAATCGGAACAATCTATAGAAACAAAAAATTCTTAACAGACGCTGCAAGAATAGCCATAGCTAGGATCCACCTTCTCTCCTCACTCTTATATGCATCCCCCATACTTACCAACCTCAAAAAGTCAGAACTAAGTAAATTAGAATCATGTTACAACAAGATTGCCAAATTTGCAACAGATTCCACACATTCAACCCATCACTGTCAATGCCTAAAACATCTTTCTTGGTTGAAACTACCTCATATTATGAACTATAAACAGTTAATAATGGCACACAAAATAATGCACAATCCTGACAACGTACCTTCCTTAAAAAATCTTCTACAACCCTACTAACATTCATACTCTTTGATCATCTAACAAAGACTTACTCCACGTAACCAAAGTATCCAGTATAGCAGGCAACTCTCTTTACTCTAACTTTGTTGCTAAAAATTGGAATACCCTTCCACATAGAATTAGATCCATAAGCAATCTTAATCATTTCAAAATATCTCTCCAAAGACACTTATTTGAATCCTGGCTTTACACATGTAACACTCCAGGTTAATTATTAACTTAGCATTACTTATACAATTTGGCTGTATGTACTAACTCTGTTAACATATCCCTTCTAACAACACTACTTAGTAGTTACATTCCTAGCTCAACTCTCACCACGGAAGTATTACTAACTATGCACTACTTTGCCTAAGTGGTTCTCCATGCTTAATTTCCTAATTAATGTTATGTTCCGCCACATATATAAATTCAACCATTTATTTGTCTACAGTGGATATAAAAAGTGTACACACCTCTGTTAAAATGTCAGGTTTTTGTGATATAAAAAAAATGAGACCACAATAAATCATTTAAAAACTTTTCCCACCTTTAATGTGACCTATAACCTGTACAACTCAATTGTAAAACAAATCTGTTAGGGGAAAAATATAAAAAATAAAAAACATGCAATAAGCTGTTTGCATATGTGTGCACACCCTTAATCTAATACTTTGTTGAAGCACCTTTTGATTTAATTACAACATTCAGTCTTCTTGGGTAGGAGTCTATCAATGTGGCACACCTTGACTTGGCAATATTTGCTCACTCTTCCTTGCAAAAGTACTCCAAATCTGTCAGATTATAAGGACATCTCTTGTGTCACAGCCCTCTTCAGGTCACCCCACAGATTTTCTATTGGATTTAGGTCTGGGCTCTGGATGGGCCATTCCAAAACTTTAATTTTCTTCTGGTGAAGCCATTCTTTTGTTGATTTGGATGTATGCTTGGGGTCATTGTTGTGTTGAAAGGTGAAATTCCTCTTCATCTTCAGCTTTCTAGCAGATGCCTGAAGGTTTTGGGCCAAAAGTGATTGGTATTTGGAACTGTTCATAATTCCCTCCACCTTGAATAAATCCCCAGTTCCAGCTGAAGAAAAGCAACCCCAAAGCATGATACAGCCATCACCATGCTTTACCGTGGGGATGGTGTTCTTTTGGTGATGCAAAGTGTTGTTTACGCGCCAAACATACCTTTTGGAATTGTGGCCAAAAAGTTCAGCCTTGGTCTCATCAGACGATAATACATTTTCCCACATGCTTTTGGGAGACTGGATGTATGGTTTTGCAAATTGTAGCAGGGCCTGGATGTTTTTCTGTGTAAGAAAAGGCTTCCGTCTTGCAACCCTACCCCATAGGCCAGACATATGGAGAATGCGGGAGATTGTTGTCACCTGTAGTACACAATCAGTATTTGCCAGAAATTCCTGCAACTCCTTCAGTGTTGCGGTAGGTCTCTTGGCAGCCTCCCTGACCAGTTTTTGTCTTGTCCTTTTTAATCAATTTTGGGGGGATGTCTAGTTCTTTGCAACATCACTGTTGTCCCATATTTCTCGATGACTGTCTTCACTGTGTTCCATGGAATATCCAATGCTGTGGAAATCTTTTTTGTACCCTTCTTCTGACTGATACCTTTCAACAATGAGATCCCTTTGATGCTTTGTAAGTTCTCTGTGAACCATGTCTTTTGCTGTAGCAGGCAACTGAGTAAATGCCAGGAAAATCCTACTAGGACTGCTTAACTTTATTTGGGGTTAATCAGAGTCTCTTTAATTGATGGCAGGTGTGTACCCAAGAAAACTGAATGTTGTAATTAAATCAAAAGGTGCTTCAGCAAAGTATTAAAGGGTGTGCACACTTATGCAACCAGCTTATTGTACGTTTTTTATTTTTTATATTTTTCCCCATAACAGATTTGTTTGTTTTTCAATTAAATTGTACAGGTTATAGGTCACATTAAAGGTGGGAAAAGTTTTGAAATTATTTATTGTGGTCTCATTTCTTATATCACAAAAACCTGGCATTTTAACAGGGGTGTGTACACTTTTTATATCCACTGTATATTCAAGTGTTTAAAGTCTTGTTCTATTTGATACTATGTATATATTTTTGTTTTTACATTTTTATCCTGTAAATGTGTTAACACTCATTTCTTTGTCAATTTTGTTTATAATTTCTATTACTTATTGTGATAATTTGTATGTAAGCTTAGACTGCAGCTTTTCTCCTCAGGCCTCCGCTGAAAATGGGCACTGTCCCAGTTGGACCATCCTGGTAAACAAATGTAAAATAAATAAATAAATAACTACAGACCAATAGCAGTTCTCTCCTAATCGCCAAAATATTAGAGAAATGCATCCATATGCAACTTATGCAATACCTAACTTCAAATAACCTGCTGTCAGAAACACAGCATGGCTTTAGGCCCAGCACAGCACCACTACTGCTCTACTACATTTTACCAGTATAATAAACCAACATAGAATGATGGTCTGCTTGTGTCCACCATGTTCTTAGACTCCACAAAGGGATTTGATACTGTCTTGCACCAGCAGCTGCTCATTCAACTCTCCTCAATAGGGCTTTCGCAATACTCCTTGTTGTGGTTCCTTAGTTTCCTATCTGGAAGGAAACAAGCCATTAAAATGGCAACAGACCTACTCATTCTTTCAACCAGTTCCTACAGGTGTCCCACAGGCCTCTATCCTGGGTCCTCTACTATGTAATATATTTACTAATGACCTCCACACCTCCACTCACCCACTCACCATGCTAGTTTAGCTCAGTATGCAGGTGACTCAGTATTAATATGTGCAGCCTCAACAATAAATAAGCTCCAAGACATTACCCAAAAATCGTTCTCCTCTGTAGAATTCTAGAATCAAACCTGCTACTCAACCCCAAGAAAACTAAGCTAATGCTTTTCAACTCAAAAAAGTTGCTACAATCAACAGTAATCTTCTAGGTGTTATGATAGACGACAATCTCAAATATGACCAGCATATACAGCACACCATTAATGCTATACACCAAAAACTAAGCTCCCTTTATAGGATCTATGGATTCTTTACAGATACCTCAAGACCATCTCTAGCCACCACCTTCTTACTACCAACTCTCTTATATGCCACTCCCTTCCTAACAAACTTAAACAATACTCAAAGAAACAAACTTGCCTCCTGCGACAATATAATAGCTAAATTTGCTACCGGTCTCCCTAATAGGCCCCACCATTGTCATAGCTTAAAGCACTTAAACTGGCTTGAATTGCACAACTACCTAACATAGTCACAACTAACTACAGCACACAAACTCATTCATCACCCAGAAAAATGCCTTGCACTATAAAACGTATTACTACCCTACTGTCCAGCAAGGGACCTCCTTTCTAGTTACAAATTCTTATTACTTACAAATAAGTCAAATAATGTTGCAGGAGACTCACTCTACTCCCAATACAGTGTTAAACTCTAGTATTCCATGCAAATAAACTCTCCAACCAGCATGTCCTGTACATGCTCATCACAACTCTAAAACTTTGTGCTCACTGTACGATATTCTCCAAATACTCTCCTTAAGCACAATATTCTCAACCTCTTACTGAAATGACAAAACAATTTTTATACATAACTGCTGCTGTACAATCCATCAAGTTGCATGTGGGCTTTCTGTTTAGTAACTTCAGCCTCTCTAAAGTCTTAGAATGTATAAATGTAACTCCTGTTCGTGTATAAATGTAAACAGAAATGTAATTACTGTGTGTTTGACTGGAACTTTGTTGTAGAATGCAATGTAAGCAAATGGAGCTTTTCTCCCCGGGCCTCCACTGAAAATGGGTATTTCTCAATCGGACTTTCCCAGTAAATAAAAACAAATAAATAAATAAATACATACATACAGACATGTAAGTGCTTTTCAGTGACAGTGAAGAAATGGTTTCTAAAAGGTATTCACTGTTTCTAATTGTGTCTCCTTCACAAATGGATTTACTTTACATTCTTTATGTTTGCCCAACTACCAATTAATGCCTCTCGAAATGCCTGCTAGATTGTTAGTTGAGTGTTAAGATAAGTTGACTGCAACATGCTACAATAGTATTTTTAATTTTTCTAATTAGTTCTTAAAGAAAACTACCAAAAAACTAAAAAAACTATTTTTGACTCTGTTTCCTGACCTATTTTAACACCTCAAAATCACTCTAAGTGCTTTATTTGTAATTTTAGCCTGTTTTCCACAACATGGCTACCAATGGGGCTTGATGTATCAACGTGATCTTGTACTCCCTCAAGCCTTTCTCTTTCCCATAATGCTTTGTATGACTCATGCCAGACATAAGAAAGTAACTGAATTCCCATACCATTGACAAGTAATGGAATTTGGGAGGGTCACTGTTATTTTCTTTACCTTCTGTAAACAGACTGCTTCTTTTCCGTCTTTATTCACCCTCATTTATGTTTGGCTCAAACTTTGTTTTACACTATACTTAGAAGTTATCCAGCTATAGCCAGAAAAGTAACAAAATTGCAGGCCTTTGTTCAGGGTTTTCTTTTGTAGTCTAAGGAATTGATTCTGCAAGGTTCTCTCAGTGAAGTGACAGTTTTAACAACTCTGCAGTAGTGTGGGGGAAGGGACTCTCAATTCCTTTTGAACTGCAAAAGAAAACACTGAACAAAGACCTGAAATTTAGTTACTTTTCTGGCTGTAGCTGGATAACTTCTTATTTAGACCAATAATTGAGTATAATGCCCCGATTGCTATGCACCTCTCCAAACATGCACTAACTGGAAAGGCCACAGAAATAACTCACAAAGAGAATCCATGGCCTCCAACACCTGTCCTACTCAGACAGGCTCAAATCATTGTCACTCAGTATCATACAGATTGCTCAGAAATTATCTGTGTCTCGCCTACAAGGCAATCTCGGGCCCTGTCCTACTAGAGATGCTTCATATCCATATATCTAACTCCTCAAGCATTACCCACTTGAAAGACTGGAATCTAATATGACACATCAACAAAACCTGCTGGAGAGAGAGGTTCGTCTCCCAGAGGCTGCTCCATCTCTGGAATAGACTTCCCATACATGTCAAACAGAGTACCTTGCTGACCCTCTTCAGGGGCAACCTTGATTAATGGATGGGAAACCACAAATTTGTCCCAGGGGTTCCACCTGTGTCCCTCATTGACAGGGGTGACAGGTGCTGACTGAGGGTTTTTGGGGAATAAATTCTTGACTAGGCTTGTAAGGGCCCCAGGGTCGTTAGCCTAGTAACCTCCTATGATCCTATGAACATATTTTGCTACAGGGTATTTGCAGTAAGCATGTACCATTTCAGATGTTGATCTTATTATGGCTAAGCAGTGTTCTAACTTAGGCCTTCAAGGTTAATATATTGGAGAATTTACAAGTTACTTAAGTGACAGTCTGTTATTGATAGGGCCTGTTTTATTTTGAAAGTTCTGTGTTGCCCCACACAGCAAAGGAGTTGATTTTTTTTTTGTGAATTATAATCACATTGCGGTCAATCAACCAGTTGTACAGAAAACTGAAATTTACTTTTTAAGAGTGATGTTGGAAGTAGTTTAGAGTAATCATTTTATTTTTTTTTTATGGGACTATTTATAAAAAAAAGTCAGGGTTCCAACTGGTGCTGCCATAATATCCAGTTATGTGGATCTCTTCATGTCTGATTAGGAGCATCTATAAATATATTAAACTGGTTTTGCCAGAGATGTTAAGGTTTTCTATCATTTTATTAGCATTTTTGGTGTGGCAGAACAGTATGATAAAACTAAATGTTATAAATATTTGAATAAATGTGCTAATTCTTTAAGGTTTAAAATGTTGCATTGTTTTAATGCAATTAATTATCTACAGATATTCCACTGATTCAATCTGGACATGCCTTTGAGTCTAAAATTTATAAAAAAGCTTATGAGCCATGGTTATTTTCAACATTCTTGTATGTACTCCAAACCATTGAAGAAGAGTATTGTTAACGAGCAAACTATTGGACGAAGTTAACGGTCAAGGATGCTGTTTTTGAAAAAGTGAATAAGTCCTTGGAGAAGAAGTTTAAAAAACAGAAGCTATCCAAGAGATGTTACTGAAAAAAGTATGAGTGAGGTAAATAGCAAAAAGTGGCCACAGACCTTTGCCTGTAATATTAAGAGAGGTGGTTTCTTCACCAATAGAAGACAAGAGGATGGTAATGGTTCTGATCTGTATGATAGACAGGCCAGCTGTTAAAAAGAATATCAACTGTTGACATTACTGAGTGGGCATGCCAATATTAAGAATACATTAAGGGACATGCCTGGCTAATTTTATCTGGCAATTGGTGCAGGGGGTTAAGGCTGTGACCTGTAGTTCCCATGGTACATGGTTTGAGTCCATCAGCTCTCATTTGCATACTGTGTGACTTTGAGGAAGCCACTTAACTGGATACTGCTTTTGAGCAGCTGGAAATTTTGCTAGGCTCCTCAATGGTTCCCAGCACTGCAAGCATAGTAACTACCTAGAAAGTTATAAATGCCACAGTTTGGTAACAAAAGCTGTAAGAACTTTAAGAAATTCTTTATGAAATGAATTCCAAGAAATTACTCCATCAAAAATGTATTTTTCTATAATGTAACTGTAACCAATACCAGTATTTGAATTTGATAAGGGATAGTTTGTCAGCCTGCTTATGCTGTTTACATAGTTATATTTTCAAAATGTTCAGCTTCCTGTAGTGGCAAACTATTTTGCAAACAGCAGAGCAGAGTATTTGAACATGTGTAGCCATGTGTGATGGCAATGAACTGAATGATCTACTTTAGCATTTTAAAAAGACTGTGAGGGCTGTAACAAGCATTATTTTCTCTGCCAGATTATTTTATGGTTAATTGACTAATGGGTGATTTAGAAAACATAGGATACAACAATATTTCTGGCAAATCAAATTAGATGCTTCTCCCACAGCCTTTCATGAATTAGAGTTTGAACTTTAAATGTGTTTTAAGGGTGGAATATTAAAACTTTACTGATTGGTTTGCTGTTAGTGATATCATAGTGAAGATAATTATCCAAGCAGTGGTATTATTTTTGTAACACGTTTGATAAAGTATTTGTGAAAACAAAAACAGTTGCTACTGTGTGTTTTGACATTAAAGTTTGTAGTTCCTTATTGTTTGTTCATTTTTTTAAATTTCATATTTCATTTTTCAGTATAAGCCACGGTGGTGCAGCAGTAGCGTTGTCGCCTTACAGCAAGAAGTTCTCCCGTTCGATTATTGGCTGGAGCGCCTTCTGTGTGGAATCTGCATGTCCTCCCCGCGGTTGAGTAGCATTCGAAATACATGTGTGAATGGGTGTGCCTTAGCTGAAGGTTGGGCATCGAGCTGGCACCTCAGCACCATAAAAATCTACTGCCAATCATTAGTAGACCGGAGTTCCGCTGTGGGATCCCTAACTGGGAAAAGCCGAAAGAAAAACAACAACATTTCATTTTTCAATATGAACATATTGCTTCTTTGTTAGCTGTAGTTTTGTTTTTCTTTAAAACAGATATCTGGATGTCTCCCAGTATTACTGAGAAGCATGGCATCTGCACGTATAGTTAGCTAGGTAAGCGTGTCAGAACAAGTGTAATAACATTTGTTGATAAAGTAGCCAGCTTCATGCCCAAACTAATTACCAGTAATAGTGGTAGTAAGCTCAAGTGTATGATAATGGAAGGGGCAATTAACTCCAGTGCAAAGCTATTCATTGCCACAGTGTTTATCTGTCTAAATATACATATATATATATATATATATATATATATATATATATATATATTCACTTTATAATCATAAATACTAAAATACAGAATTTTAGTATCTTGAAACTATAAAGCCGAAAGTACAGTTACACGAAACTGCATAATACTGAATGCGGAAATGTCGAATCCACGGTTGTGTTGGCGCATTCATGATGTGACCCTACTGACCTGAGAAATTAAAGACTCAGAAGTTTGACTAGTTATATATGTAAGACCATGGACAGAATAATCATGGACCAGATAAATTATGACATAGGAAACCTCCAAACACTGGACCTGACCCAATTCAGCTTTGTCAAGAGCAGGTCATGCCTACTGAATCTGGTGGATTTCTTTGAAAAAGTCACTAAGGACATGAATGATAGCAAAATAGTACACACTGCCTACCTTGACCTGGCCAAGACACTTGACACAATTCCCCATTTAGGCATTATAAATAAACTCACAAAACTGGGCAAAAATACTTAAATCACAAGATGGATAGCCAATTGGCTCATGGACAGGAAACATGTGGTTAGCGTGGATGAATCCAAATCCAACAAGAGGACAGTTACTTGTGGTGTGCCACAGGGATCAGTGCTGGGACCATTCCTGTTTGGAATATACTTCTCTGAAGTCAAGGCTATTGTGGAAGGCCTCTGGATGACAAAGTTTGCCGATGACTGCAAGCTGGGGACAATCACTGAATCCCCCAATAATGTAGATATCCTTCAGGAGGGTCTAGATCAGACAAATGATTGGTTCCAGAACCATGGCCTAAAACTAAGCATGAAAAACTGCATTAGCATATCTTTTGGGAAGTCAAATTCCCCTGCAAATGACATCCCTATCACACCCATCAGAGTAGATTCAGAGCTGAGAGAGCTAGGTACACAGATAGCCTGAACTCTGACTACCACATGTCCACAGTGCTGAGGAAGTCCTTCAGTGTGGCACAACTTATAAGTAAAGACATGGCATCCAGAACCAGGGAAAGGAGGAACAACAATGCCAGATCTGTTGGTCCCTGCCCCCCTCCTCACTGCACCTCATACATCAGCTTCCAATAGGAGGAGCTCCTATTTTTGTTTCTGCTGAATATCTGGGGTTATTTATGAGAATTTACAGCCCTCTTCAAACGCAATTTGGATTGATGAATGAGAAATTACAGATTCACACCTGGGGTAGTGCCTATGTCCTTTATGAACACGGGTAATCTGTGACATACTCAAGGCATAGGCAAAAACCCTTGCCATCCTCTTACCCCTAGGGGCCATATCTTGGGTAAAATCGAGTTATATTGGCAAGACTTGTAAAGGCTCTTAAGCTGTTAGTTTAGTAATCTCCTATGAACCTGTGAACCTATAATATGTCAATGCCAAAGGGACATATTGCACTGGAGGTGAATTACAGCAATAAAGGTTAGTTGTGTGGTCAATAACATGAAGAAATTATAGAGTGTTGATAAGTACAAATCTGAGAACGTATGAGCAGCTGACAAGTAGTAAAAATGATACATTACACAAAGAGTAGGGAACGCTAGCAATATTTTTTCCACTTCCTTTTGTATGTTAATATTAACTAAGCTGCTTAGTAAAGCCAGGCAATGAAAAGTTCATTATGTCCAATGTAGATAATTTGCTGGTACCCTGTTCACACAGTAGTTCTAGAAGTGTCATTGCACTGTGAAAGAACAATATATATATATATATATATATATATATATATATATATATATATATATATGTGTGTGTGTGTGTGTGTGTGTGTGTGTGTGTGTGTGTGTGTGTGTGTGTGTGTGTGTGTATATATATATATATATATATATATATATATATATATATATATATATATATATATATATATATTTTTTATATATATATATATATATATATATATATATATATATATATATATATATATATATATATGTATGTATGTATGTTCATTTTCTCTTTCCTGTACCTGTCAGTTTTCAGGCCTCCTATGCCAGTTTAACACCCATTACTTTCCCTGTCACCTGAAATGAGGACTCCCTTATTCTTGTTTCTCACCCCTGGCTTTGGCTACCTACACAATATGGCAAAATGAGGCAAACTCATGTTTGCCTCATGATTCAGGTAGCCATAAAGGGGCACATACATTTGTACATGCTTACTTTTGGGGACAGCCACAGTACTGGCACATAACATATGTGCTATTGCACACAATCATTCCAGTTACACCTTACAACACTGCTGGCTTCCTTGCCCCTGACATAGCTCTATTGCTGCTTGCTGTTCCCACAATGATACCCATAACTGTATCAATTAATTACTTTAGTGTTTGGAGTCTGATTATCAGTTAGATATTGATGCTGGGGTCAGGCAGAGCTGTATCTATTGTTTTGAGGTGTGTGACACCTTTTACACCAAAGTACAGAGCCTTCTACAATATAGCACACCCACTTTATGTGTTAATGTTCTTGGCCCCAAACAGTATACGTTTTTGGGAGCATACCAGTTCAGTACTGCTATTGCTGTTAAAATGGTCACCTGCAACGACAAAATAAATGATGCAACTCCCCTGTGTGATCTATCCTATAGAAGTTTTACAAGCTTTTTAACCTTCTGCTAAACACAAGTCTTATACACCTGACATCTGAGACACTTTGGAGTCACTTTGTCTTTGTGGACCTGGGCTATTTATTTATTTTTTGCATTTGTTAACCGGGAAACTCCAGCGGGCCTGAAATGAGCCCATTTTCAGTGGAGACCCAGGGAGAAAAGCTCCACAAAGTTGCATACAAAGAAAATCGAATCACATAAACAGAAAAAAAAAAATATACAGTACAATTACAATGCGTGAAACTGGTAATAGAAGCAACAGCACAAAAATATCAGGTGTTAAGAGGTACTATTTTATCACAAGTACATTGTCAGAGAGAAGACAGGTGTGAGCTGAGAAACTTCTTAAGATCCAGCTCTGATGAACCGTTTGCACATCCACAAAGTGAACAGCATCAAACCACTAGATCAAAGGATTTAACTTTTGCTTGACATAAATAAGACATCTTGGCAAGACATAGTACATGTCTTAGAGGATTGTCATGCTCTGGAACAGGCTCCCCATCCATGGGAAACAGAATCCATCCATAACCCTATTTAAGTGTAACCTTGACGAATGGATAGGAAATCAGAAATTCACCCCAGGTCTAGCCTTCATATCTCTGAATGACAGCAATGCCCATAACTAACATATCACCCACATAAGCTCTAGAAACTTTCTAACTAACATACTCCCTCCTAATAAATGCCCATGATGCATACGGACACATTTGGCTTAGATTGCATGGCTAGCCTTATACAGGCCCTGATAGTTTTTACCTTAGTGTATGACTATGAATCTATGGACTAAACAAGTTTAAGAGGGAGCTGAGTGTAGGGATCTGGAGAATGAGAATACTTATTTAGGGAAAGAGGCATTATGTTCATATTATCAAGTGCATCATCTGCTGGATCCCTATGGTACAGAGGGGGGAGTGTTGTGTTGCAGTTTATCCATGCACCAAAATGACAAGCAGCAGCCAAGCTGCTTTGTGAACCTGCCCAGGTAGGGAACATTAGTGATTTCATCCACATGAAAATCAGGTAAGCATGTCATCGACATATGTTAGTTTATAATTGCTGGCTTATACTGCCCTCAAGTGAAATAAGTCTCAAATGCAGTAAGGCATGCATATGTATCATAAGACAGTATGCACAAAACTACCAAAATAATGATTTCAACTCTATAAAACACTAGCAGTTGGCATAGAATAAAATAAGTATATATTGGCTATGGGGATGAATTATCTTTTAGTCTGAAGTTTAAAAACACAGCATAAAACACCTGTAGAATAACAGCCACAAAACAAGACAAGCTAAGCAGGTCAAGCGACTGTTGTCAAAATGACTGCTACTAAATCAATGCAAATCAAAAGAACAAAAGCACAAAAGAATGACAGAAAGAGGATGTTAACCAAGGGACAGAGAAGGAGGAAGCAAAATTAAAAAAGGTGTATGGCATATTTTTGTGGTTGAGAAGCAATACAAACTCAAGCTACAGTATTGCAGACTTGATACAAATGTGTTTGGATTCAAAGTGCTATACATCACTGGGTGAGGATAAAAGGGCAAAGCAGAATGTCGACGCAGAACATAAACAGAGGAGCAAACAAGCAAAATCCACATTATGAATGGGTGTTTTTACTATGCAATGAAAGGAATCTGAGAAAGGAAGATGGAGACTGGTAAACAATAGGGCAAGGTGGGACGATAAGGACTGCTGGCATTATAGCAGCATGGGCCAATAATAAGGGTGGGGGTCACGGAGATGTCTTGGTACAGGCTGCTCATGAATGATAATGAAGGTCAGAATACCAGTGGAGAAGTAATCTACATAAAGAAAGGAATCAGATGCAAAGTCAGAGAGCTGGAAGAGCACAGATTCAAGAATGGGACAGAGGAGCCAGCAAGGCAAGAACTGAGATTTAGTTATCTGGCAGCTAAAGCAGAAGAAGGGGCAGGGTAGAGTTGCTGGGTTGTTACAATGTATTATCCATATTATGCAATGACTGTCCATTAACATTCCAAAAGGACCACACTGATTGGTCAACCAACCAGCAAGTCCATTTTAAATTGAGTATATACCAACGATAAAAGTCTGTCTGCTAAAGTATCATTGAACTGCCAGACTTTTTTTCTATTATTATGTAGTAGTCTGAATGAAAAAAATTATGAAACTGAGATGCATGTCATTATTTAGTGACTTCATTCCTCATAAAATTTATTTTTTTCTGACAAACCACTGAGGAACAAAGTCACTAAATAATTACAGGCATTTCATCTTCAGACTTTCTGTCCTTCAAACAATGCACACATATTCACAAATCAGGTATGTTCTGCAATCGAAAACGTACTCAGTTTTCCTTGTATTTTCCTCTCTCTCTCATACCTCTAAACTGTTGGGAGGTTACACTTTTTTTCTTTCAAAATAAATAGTAACAGAGATGGGTCTATATCAGCTTATTGAAAGCTGAGAAGAGCGAACGCTCTTTGATTGAACTCTAAACATTGAGCAACTGAAATAGCGAAGACATGGAACAGCAATTTTTTTTCCCGGGGGAAAAAAATCGATGGGCAGTATTCGGGAGTTTGCCATTTCCTCCACTGTGGTGTGATGTCAGAGTTGGTATATTTAAGTAGGGGATGTGGGGCACAGCCCACCACATCGTGGGTGTGGGGGGGTGAGCCCCCCACTTTATGTTGTGTTTTCATTTGTTTTATTTTATTTTATTTTTTGCATGGGACAGCAATTTTTTTTCCCTGGGAAAATAATCGCTGTTCCGTGTCTTCGCTATTTAGGTTGTTTGACGTTTAGGGTTCAATCAAAGAGCGTTCGCTCTTTTCAGCTTTTGATGGGCTGATATAGACCCATGGAGATCATTCTTTCTCCATTGCTTGCTTGCTAAACCAGTGATGTAACTGCATAAGCCTGGGAACACACGTCCCATACGCACCATCCAACAGCACATTCAGGAAACAGCATGGAAGAACACCATTGCACCATTATACAAAGATATTATTGAAGAAAAGTATTTTTTTTTTAAATGATGTCATTGTATAATAGCAATAATCAACTCTGTGGTGTGGTATATTGAAGATTTACCTATGGTTGGCTTTGTTTAATCACTCAGGGTTCACCCCACGATTAAACCACACCTCTCATGGGTAAGTCTTCAGTATACCACACCCATGTCATGTCATCAGTTATTGCCATAACATATATTAAGGCAGGAGAATGAGTGACTGAAGCAGAGAGAGAGAGAGAGAGAGCAGTGGGTAACGCTCATAGAAGAGCCTGAATCTGCCAGGAACTGTTGAAGAGATTTCATATTTTAGAATAAAGAGATAATGAGATTAGATTGAGATCTTGAACAATAGTACAAGATGATACCAGAATGGATATAATTCCAGATACGGCCTAATCAAGGCAGAGGAGGGCACACATGTCTAGATGAAAACATATCTAACCAGAAATGTTGTTATGCATTTATGTAGTTAGAGTGGAAGGGCATGTAAGTTTACAAAGACAAAGATAATGGTGCCAGTGGCAGATGATGACTTCAAAGCAAGGGAAGCAATACAAATAGGTGAGGTTAACTGGCATTGGGTGGGCTATACTTTCAACCACAGACTGCTTCAGTAACTCATCATTTTAGGCACTTTATTGACTATATAAAACTCATATGTCCATTTGTAAGCAAATATAATAATAATAATAATAGTGATGCAATAGCTACTGTATTTCAGTTTTTCCTCAGCTACACATTACCCCTGCCAAACCAGATCGAGGACTCCTTAATTCAAATCAGTTTATAACAAGGGTCAGTCAGTTTCATCCTCAGACTGCCACTGTCTCAAAACTTGCAGTCACTTGAATTAATGTTTACACAGATGTTTGATTGTGATCAAATGAATAAATACACAAATAACAGCCAAAGTAATGAATTTCAATTCAGTGTTATCTGATGATGCATATGGTGCAACCCAATGCAATTCCTGCATGCACACACACAAGTATGTCTACCAATTTTTGTTACTTTATTGACTGTGTACATTTCAGATATGATCAAATGAATGAATAAATAAATAGAAAAATAATGGCCAAATAATATATTTGAGCTCATTTCTGCCAGACACATACAGTGCATCCTGTTGCAAGCCCCCTGTACCCCAGCATGCACAAACATGCACACACGCGTGCGTGCGCGCGCGCGCGCGCACACACACACACACACACATACACTCACATGCCAATTACAAATAATTTAATGGCTGAGTATACCTCCGATGTTTGCTTGTGATCAACTAAATGAATAGATATGTAAATAATTGCCACAGTAATGTATTTCAGCTTACTGCTGTCAAGTGCATACAATGCAGCCCATTGCCACACCACCACCTCTACAAAAAGATGTGCCAGCAATTACAGCTACTTTATTGAGTGGGTATTCCTCACATGTCTGATTGTGATAAATGAATGAAATAATACATAAATAATGGTCACAGTAATATATTTCAGGCTATTAGTTCACTGATATCAGACACATACAATCCAATGCATTGTAACACACACACACACACACACACACACACACACACACACACACACACACACACACACACACACACACACACAAACATATATATAAATATCCCCCATACACACTATAATCTGTCAAAACTAGTGCTTATTTTAGGCCAGATTGCCATGTTGCTTATGAATTTTAAAGAAAACACAACTATGTACTAAAACATACTCATAATCCTGTCCATACATCATTCTTTCAGTTGGGATTTAGGCTGCCCCAGGTTCCAGTCATCTGGTAAAACCTGAGTCAATTTTGAAAGGCTTCTCACTGGTTTATGTATCAGGCCATGCAACCCCCATTACATCATCATTTGTACAACCACAAAACATCAGGAGGTCCTATAATAAGGTATTATTGTCATATTCTCTACAGGGATTAACACATAAGTGCTCAACTGCTCTAGTAATAGGATTCAAACAAAATACTGGACACCAAACTCTAAGTGGCTTTACTATAATTATAAAAATGATAACCCCAACCAAAAAACAAAAACAAAAACAAATGCTGCTGGCAATGGCTATGACACTTTATTAATTTACTCTAAGTATTTTTATCTATAAGTAGATTCCAGACAATAAAATGTAATGAAACAAGCATGATTAAATACTAATACAATAAAATCACACACTACATACTAGTGGTTCAATTTTCTGTTTGTTAAAACTGGTCTTAAATTCACCATTCCATTTAACTCTGGCCACTTGCAAGCATCAACCTTAATCTGCCACTTACATAATTTTATTTACAAAGCATTGTTCAAATGTCCTCACCTGCCACCAAGTGTTATTGCATCAATTGCATTAAATACAAATTTAGAATCTACACAAGGGGGAAAATATTTACTTTGCGCAATTACATTTGACATTTCTGTGTGTAATAGGTGAGAAGGGAAACTGTAGATGGCTAAGGCTGGGAGGGAGGGAGTTGAAGGTTGTATGAGGAAATATGGGGGGGGGGGAATTATATTGTGTCTATAAAGAGAGGAACAGGGAGACAGGAAGGGGACATGTAAGAAGAAGAGCTTTGTGAGGGGTGGCAGTACATTTGTTAGAACTATATTTGATGTCTTATGTAGCTCAGATCTGACAGGAAGAAGCCATGAGCTAAGTTGAATCTGGTAGTGTGTGTGTGTGTGTGTGTGTGTGTGTGTGTGTGTGTGTGTGTATGCGTGTGTGTGTGTGTGTGTGTGTGTGTGTGTGTGTGTGTGTGTGTGTGTGTGTGTCCGTGTAAGAAGCTGCAGAAAGAGGAATGTTGTTGCATCTGTAATTGGCTAGGATGTGTGGCTGCTGGTTCGATTTCTTAATGCTGGGGGTGATGAGAGCTCAAAGAACTGATAGCAGTAAGAGTGCAGGGAGTGCTGTTGAACTGTACTGTGGAACAGATTAAGTGACAACACTGGTTCTAAAGAATTGCATTTGGGTTGTTTGAACAGAAAGTGGTTCAGCTGTTTATGGAAATTAATGATATGTATTAATTGTTTAAACTACATCTAAATTAATTTTATCACTGACACATCCACAGAATATGGGAGGATCACAAATAAAGCTCTATTTATATTGATAGACTTTCCTTGGGACATGCCATTGACAAGATTTTCCCTTTAAGAACTTGCTCTGTCTTACCTGAATCAGTTAATGTCGGATAATGTGTTGATCTTTCATGATGAGCAGATTCGGTTCATTAACTCTAAGCTGTCAAGGCTACCTTTGTTCAATGAACTTGCTATTCAAAGTAGCTTTCATTATAATATATCTCACTATCCTGCATTAATCTATTAGCTCTCACAGCTTGCCTCTATATGCTACTTAGGATGCACGCTGTAATAATATAAGTGACTATTACTCATTATCTGTTTCCTATATAACTTCATGGTCAAAAGATTGTAATTGTTGTACAAAGTAATATCTTAATATTCCTCACTTTGCATATCAAATGTAGGTGAAAAGAGCTTCCATACAAATATTCAGATAGCTAATAAAAACATTAAATTCTCTCATACTGGATTTACAGGTCAAAAAGATATTATATGTAAAATGTTTGTATATTAATATTGAAACCCCACTAGTCATAGTTTTATACAAAAATTTATTCCCAAGACACCATAGAGAAGACCATGTATAAATGCATATGTTCTTTTGTATTTAACTTCCTGATAATTTCAAATGTATATCTGTCTACCAGCTTCCTTTAAATTATGTTTACTGTTTAATAAATAATTTATTGTTTAAGATGCCAAATTTAAGTGGATTTTTAACTTGCACTTTTAAACATTTTTCCAGCAAGATGAAAAACAACATTTACTAGCCAATAATACCATAGTTACCCATTAAGAAACATTTAAACTCTAAAATAACACTCAAACTGCAGTTACTATAATCTAGCATTGTCCATATTCATCATTAACAGGCACTTTGATTGAGTACACTTGACATGTCTGATGTTGATAAAAAATTACTACAGCAAACTTTTCCAAATTGTTTTACATGAATACAGACTAGTCCTGCAAAGCTAAACTAAAGATTGTTTATCTTGATCAGAATAATAAGGTCAGTCATTTTTATCCAAAGACAGCCCACAGGTCTGACATTTATAACTACGTTCTTGACTGTGCATTTTGGATATCTTGTCATGAGAACAGTAATAACATCCAAAGTAACATATTTCAAGTTTCACAGAAACACACAGTAGCCACAGTAAAGTTTATCAATTTATTTTACAGAAATGCACAAAAGTCTTGCAAATTCAGATTAATGATTGCAAAAAAATGGACATATGACAATAAGAAGTTATTTGCCTCCACAGCTGGCTCCCCACCTCCACACAGCAGTTTTAACCCATTTGTTAACTAATTACACCTCAGATATCAGATTGTGATAAAAATAAAGGCCCACAGTAATGTACTTCATGTTTATTTCACACAGACAGTAGCTACTGTAAAGCATTCCAACTTACTTCCCATGGGTGCACCCTAGTCTTGTTATGCCAGACTAAAATCTGTTTAAAATGAGCAGATTACAACAGGGTAAATTACTTTCATCCTCTGATAGGTTAGCCCCACCACATGCACACACACACACACACACACACACACACACACACACACACACACCAACTCAGCAACTATAGTCCCTTTGCTAACAGAGTACACTTCAGACATCTATTCATGATAAATATGTTTCAAGTTTGTTTCACATGAACATACAGAAACCTGTGTAGTCACTGTAAATTATTCTAACTACATTGCAAGTAGTGTCAATGATGCAACAGGTATCACATTCACATTTGGTACAATAGGCTGTGATTTCTATTCCCAAACTAGGTGGCTGGATAGTGCTGTATAAGGGATATAATGAACTCCTAAAGTGTGTCATCCTTTCAATGAGATGTTAAATGGAGGTCTCATCTGCTTGAGTTGCTGGTAGCTCAGGTGGATGCAAAATGTCCTACGGCACCTAGCAAAAAGAGCATGGGAAGTGCCTCAATGTCCTGGCCAAATACCAGCTTAAGTCTCCCCTGAAAACAGGCCACTAGCTTAGTAAGACTAACCCACTTTACAAAAGATAAATAAACTAAAAATAAATAAAACTTAGCTTCACACAAATATACACTAGTCCTGCAAACAAAGATTAATAACTGTGTAAAATGGGCATATGACAAGATGGTAAGATGCCTTATTTCATACACAGACTCCCCCTACACACAGAAGTTATAGCCAATTTGTTGATTATTAATACCTCAGCTGTCCAATTGCAAAGAAAAAAAAAGTAAAGTATACATAATAAATGTACTTCAGCTTTGTTTTACATAAACAGTAATCACAGTAAAATATTTAGACTTGCATCACAAAAATCCCATTAGTCCTTAAAACCAGAATAATAACCAAACAATAGCAGTGGGATTCTATATCTAGCTATTATAGCTACTTTGTTGTCTGTGTACATCTCACATATCAGACTGTAATAAAATAAAATAATGGCTGAACAATGGTATTTCAAACAGTTTTAGAAAAAATATAAAGACAATTCTCAACATCTCAGCATATGAATGAAGGGTAAATTAAAAAATAATGGGGTAACAAAGGTCAAAATCAGGGACAGATTTTAAATATCACTCATATATTTACAAAGCTGGTAAAATAACAGACTTGGCATTAGTATATATTTTCTAAAGGATTTGAAGTCTGAAACCTATCTGTAATTATTTATTAGCTGTAATCATCAACAGTTTGCCAGAAGATGATGAATTTTACAAGGAACAGACCAAAAACATAAGCTGAAAGCAGGAACATTCTGCAAAATCAGAGACAGCAGAAAGGTATGCACACAGCTGCTCAACAGCCACCCTCCTCCCAAACAAAGTTTATATACTTAAAAAGCTGATAGAATTGAAGAGTTGGCCATTGTGTGCATTTTCTAAAGGATATGAAGTCTGAAACTTACACATCTAGCATTATTTAGAGCCTGCAGTTCTCCATGATTTGCTAGATGAAAAACAAATATGAGAGAAAATCAGAGACTCTCTGCAATTTTATGTACAGACAGGTCATGCAATGATTTGCCAAAAAAAAAACAACAGATGAAAACCATGCTTCCTGTCAGCAAGTCAGTGCATGGCCAATATCTCATCTGGTTGCCTGCTAAGTTTACTAAGCCAGCAAAGTGATTAGTTAAGTACACATCCTCCCAAATGTCAGTGCACTTAACAAGTCACCTTCACTGTTCGGCACTGTGGAACTCTGGATGTCTTTTAAAGGAGCTCCTTAGGCCATTTTTTTTAATTTTATTTTTAAGTAAATACATGCAGCATATTTACTTAAAAATAAAACAAACTAGAACAATGTTCTATGGTGCCCCTGGCCCTCTGGAGCTGTGGACACCATGTGGCCACCCATATCACATATTATAATCCACCACTGCAGCAAACTCTTAACTATAGATATTAAATTAACAAAATCTTTGATAAAACAGGGAATGTTGATACCTATCCCTTTATTTGAGTTCATATCATTGCATGCTTGCCATACTCACACTGCTTTGATTGCCTCCTCTGGGACTATGACACAGCACCCACTTCCTAACCATTTAAGTTGGTTAAACTAATAACATTAGCCTGTTATTCAGCCTATTGTTCTCATATAAAATTCATGTTTTCATGGAGGATTTCACTTTCTCATGGACATTTTTCAAATGAGATAAGCACCTTGTTTTGATATGTACATATAACTGCATATTTGTGTCCATGTAACTACAGTCGCTTAATTGTACCACATTAGGTGAAATGAAGCTTAAAGTAGGGTAAACCTTTACCTATAGATGTGTGGCACCTGAGGAATGTTACTATATTATTCTGTATTAATTATTTATTAATCTATGTGCTTTTGCACAGTCTTATATTTTCTCATATCCTGATGCATTTTTGTGTGTAGCTTATTTATTTATTTATTTATCTGTATTGCCTTCCAAATGTCATTCTTCTTCTTCTCGGCTGTTTATTGAGCCTGTTTTACATCTTAGCAGCTTCTCTATACCACGTACTCTCTGTAAATGGCCCAAAATCATCATCATCATCATAAAATAATCTTCTTCTTCTTTTTTCGGCTGCTCCCATCAGGGGTCGCCACAGCAGATCAACTGTTTCCATTTCTTCCTGTCCTCTGCATCTTGCTCTGTCACACCAACCACCTGAATGTCCTCTCTCACCACATCCATAAACCTTATCTAAGGCCTTCTTCTTTTCCTGTTACCTGGCAGCTTCTTCCTTAGCATCTTTTTTCCAATATACTCTGCATCCCTCCTCAGCATATGTCCAAACCAATGTAATTTTGCGTCTCTGGCTTTGTCTCCAAACCTTTCAACCTGGGCTGACCCTCTAATATACTTATTCCTAATCCTGTCCATCCTCGTCACACCCAGTGCAAATCTTAACATCTTCAACTCTGCCACGTCAAGTTCTGACTCCTGCCTTTTTGTCAATGCCACTGTCTCCAACCCATATAACATAGCTGGTCTCACTACCTTCTTGTAGACCTTCCCTTTCACTCTTACTGGTACTCGTCTGTCACAAATCACTCCTGACACTTTTCTCCACCCACTCCATCCTGCCTGTACTCTCTTCTTCACCTCTCTTCCACACTTACCATTACTCTGAACTGTTGATCCCAAGTATTTAAACTCATCCACCTTCGCCACATCTACACCCTGCATCCTCACCATTTCTCTATCCTCCCTCTCATTCACACACATATATTCTGTCTTAGTCCTGCTGACCTTCATTCCTCTTCTCTCTAGAGCATATCTCCACCTCTCCAGGGTCTCCTCCACCTGTTCCCTACTCTCACTATAGATCACAATGTCATCTGCAAACATTATAGTCCATGGGGACTCCTGTCTGATCTCGTCTGTCAACCTGTCCATCACCATTACAAATAAGAAATCATCATAAAATAATAAAAACAATAAATAAGAAAACAATAATAAATATTAACTAGAAGTATTGTAAAGAGCAATGTTCTCTGACAGAATTCTGCAATACTGAGCTCACAGGACAGGTGACAAATTTTAAAATGAATGCATTTTTGGAACATCAGAGAAAAAAATCACCTGGATGACAAGAGTCAGTACAAAGTTGGACTGTCCCTTACTAGAGATGCAAGGACCATTAATTTTGGTTAAAATAGGTAAAATAAGTAGCAAGGGTGTGTGGGAACACTGCCACCCTTCACTGAGGTGGAAAATGAGTGCAGAGGGAAAAAACTTTCATTAATGTTCATTTGTCAGAATTTCTAGTCATTCCAAAAAAGCTTTTAGTCCCTTGTCCTAGACATATAGATTAACGGTGTTAGCTTGAAGAAACAAATGCCAGTCTAAGTTACATAAATAGATGCATTTGCAAACTAACTTGAAATGAATGTTAAGTAGTCTCTTTCTCTATTCAGAGATGCATTCACACACACACACACACAGACCCACACACACACACACACACACACACACACACACACACACACACACACACACACACAGATGCACACACACACACACACACACACACACACACACACACACACACACACACACACACACACACACACACACACGCACACACACGCACACACACACACACACACACACACACACACACACAAACACACACTTTAGATGTGTGTCTTTGCATTTGTATATATGTGTGTCTGTGTGTGTGTTTGTGCTTGCAATACATGTGTTGTTCATTTTGCTTTAGTGAAAATAGGAAGAGGAAGGGATGCTACATTTGTATACCTATGTAAATGCACTCTTTTCATGAAGCTTAAGTCTGTGGTAAAGGTCAATGAATAACAGCTCCAGTCTGTATGTATTAATGCTTTAATGTTGTTGACACTTGGGCAAATCCTCAAAATATGTGTCTTCAGGACTCATGGGCAAATTCACTGTTAGTCCTACCATGTTTAAGCAAAATCTGGGATACATTATCAATAATCTATTCATGTTTTTTGAATCTAGATTCTTCTAAATGTTGCTGACAAGTAAGGAGGAATCAAGAATTCAAGCCTATTAGATGAGTCTGCAAAACCACAGGAATTTTATGGGCCATGGCAGATGGATATAGAAATGTCTCAGTATCATGAATCATTTTTACTGTGCAAAGAACAAGTTGGCAAAATATGCAAGTTCTAAGTTCTCAGTAGGCTTCAGTTCAAGTCTGTCTGTGGGTTCACTTCAGCATTAAGTAGTCAAACAGCAGGCATTAGGGAGGTCCTTCATTTCCTGTTCATGGGATGCCCAGACAGCCATCACTAATGCATACATCACAAAAAACCCTCACGCTGCTGGACATTATCACAGAATGTATTACTTCATGACGGGTATGCAATGGAAGAGAAAGCAAGCGCTGTCTCTGTCTCTCTCTATGGTATGCCTATGAAATAAAGAATCGGGTCTGAAGATGAAAGATCAGGATTTGTTGTCATTTTACATTTAGTGGGCAGCCATGAGAACAATGCAGTACACTAGACAACAGAAATGTTTTGTGATATTCAGTAGGGCAGGAGGATACTGATGGTCAGTGTGCAACATTTTCAAAGCAACCCCAAAATGTAGTTATACATCAATTTTGGATGGGTGGTTGATGCTTATACATCATAACAGTGAACGGACAGTGTGTATGTTGCTCAACCCATCATTACCAAAACCATGTTGGCTCATAATGCATATAGTCAGATTGCACACTGTACAGAGGTGTCAGCTGTACTCTAACATATTGAAGCAACACAAGCTAGAACTCTGCTTATGAGGGCATGGTCATTTTGAAAGGCCATCATGAGGGCCTCAGGGAATGTCATGTGCAGTGACTGGCCACTGAAAAGGTTTATGTCACATGGCACAATCTCTGAGTAGCTGTCTATGTCATGCTGCTGCAACCCTTGAAAGAGAGTACTAAGTCCAAGCTGATCATGGAGACATTCCTTATGTCTAGCAGGTTTTCCAAGAAGCAAGCAATTTTTACCAAGAGCAACTGATCCTGACAGAAAAAAAAGTCATCCAGTTGGCACTTAAAGAGTCACAGATCAACCAACTGTGCAAGGCTCCATGGTGAGTTGGCTCTGTGATATAAGACAAAGCTTGACTGCAGCCCCAGAAAGCCAAGTCTGAATAGTAAATACAGATGACAGAGAGCCTAGCCAATGAAAAATGGTGATAAGCATTCATTCCACACAGAAAGCAGGCCCATAGATAATGGCTCTATAGAGTAGTGAGAATACATTTTTTTTTTTCATTTTCAGTACCCTTTCATCCCTTTTGTCAGGGGCTTAGAACAGCACCATGTTATACATAAAAGCGATTACAACTAATGCATTACAGTAATTAACTGTTTATATACACACCTGCCTTTTCACGAGAAAGGTGCTAATGCAAGTCTGACAGCTCTAGCAGATGCCGTGGAGTGAGAATCAAGCAAAACAGATTGGTTGGACGACATTACATCAAGCAATGTGTAGTTCTGTAGCCTGGATACAGGTATGTGGAGGTATATAAGGGTCAGTATTGTTGTGTGTCACCCTAGTTGCCAGCAGTGGTGGGGAGAAGGGCATAAATAAAAATATTTCAGATATCTATGTATGATGGTGGTAGTAGTAATCTGTCTTCACAGATGCTTTTTCAAATATGTTTGAAAGAAAACATGCACATGATTTCATGGAGGTCACCAGTGGACAATCTCCTTTCCAGGTCACCAGAGGATAATTTCTCCTTTCTCTGAGATATATCAAATTCAGAATTGATTAATTAAGTTAAGGGAATGCAGGGATCAAAACCCATTGTATAACAGAGGTATCTGTGGGTATTGTTCAGATAAGAATGCAGCATCCAGATTCTACTGGAAACGTTTTGTGTTTGCATGGAGTGGAACTCTCAATATTGTCATTCCTGTTTATATCATAGAGCCCAGGGTGGTCAACCACCATTTGACTGTCATCCTCCATTTTCTGAGCATAAGCTGTGCACAGTGATAAGAAAGATGCCCCCTAAAATGATACCAGCTGCAATGGTAGAAACAAATAGGTCTGTAAGGTGCTGGAAGGGCTGGTAAGTGACAAAAACAGATTTTAAAAGAAAACAAAGTACCCCATTGCAGGGACTGAAAACTGTGACTAAATTACTTCCCTGATAACTTATCCTATTTTGATCATTAGCAGAGCCACAATTCCAATGAAACATGTTGCTCCATTGCTTATGCATTAAAAATATATCAGTATTATGGAATATATTCTCAGCTCTGTAAACAGCATCAAAAAAGGACAAGTCAAGTGTTTAGTGAAGTTAGCCAAGGTTTTCTTCTAATCAAGGGGTGTTTAAACAGGTACTTGGCATTCTAATAAAAGAAATGGAAGTAGTTAGTAAACTGCTCATCACAATGTATTATTTAGCGGCAGGGTTAAATACACTAAACTGAGTTGTGCAGAATGTTCTCTAGAAATACCACTGATGAAACGTGAGCCTAACAGCTGCTTAAAGGATTTGTTTTTAATTCCTTTCTTAAGTAACAAAGTAAAGTCATCAAACAGTAATGCAAACACTGTCAGCTGCCTGCAAAAAATGTGCACATAAGAGAAAAAGAAAACCTAACTGGTTATGGCTTTCAAGGACAGGTGTTGTGACAGTGTTTCATTTGCTTGAGATAATCCAAATGAAATGACTAATTCTAGTAAGTGCTGTAGCCTGAGGCACTGAAAAAGGAGGTCAGGTAACTTCCTTAGGCTCACGTTTGGAATTCATTGTTGATTTTGCCCTGCACTGATATCTTGTTACACTAAGTAGTGTTTTAACAACTAGGTCACACCAACATTTAGAAGTACTGAACCATAAAGATGAAATTTAAAGGAATATAATCTACAAACAAAATACCAAGTTGAGTTTATTTTAGATTTGACACAGAACTTTCTGTCACTCTTTGACAGTTTTGAAAATATTTTCCTCTTTGTCTAATTTCTCCAAGTGTTTAGGGTCTTTTGTACAGTGACAGAAATAGGCTCCATTCCTAAGTCAAGGCATAATTAATGTTCACAGATTCAGTTTTGCTTCTGTCTTTGATGTCTGCCAAATGCACTCTTAGCATCCACAACGTATTTCGAATTGCCTCATTCTGTAGTTTGGATATGGTTTCCTGTATCAGTAAAAATGCATGTTTGGAATTTCTTTTTAATTAGCTTAGTTGCTCTTAATGTTAATAGAACTATCCGACATACTTATCAACTGTCCAAATTTTTACAGAATGTCCAGATTTTTGCCTCATATTTTTGGTCTGCTCCTCATAAATGTGTGGTTTTCAGAATTTTTGTGGCAGATCAGTGAGAAATGAATTCACTAAATAATGACAGGCATTTCCCTTTCAGAATTCATATCCTTCAGAAAATGTATAGTAATACAAGACCTTTTAATTTAACAACTTTCTAAGCTTATAAGAGGAATATTTAAAATTTCTCCCATTTTTAGGACATTGTCCCCCCATTATTTTTGGCTTTGTTCAGATTTTTTGTGATAGGAAGTTGAGAGGTATGCTTCCAGGCATCTTATTCCACATTGCTCTAGTTTCTGCTTACGTCTTAATATTGTATAACTTTATGGGGGTATTTAGAAAAAACAATCATGCAGTGCATTAAGCAAAAGAGTGCAACGATTGCCTATGCACAGGAAAAGGATGATTCAGAGACATACATACATAACTTGATGACATTATCAGAAAAATAGTTTGGTATGCATCTCATATCAATGACTGCATAAGAACACGC
Source organism: Protopterus annectens (assembly GCF_019279795.1). NCBI lineage: Eukaryota > Metazoa > Chordata > Ceratodontiformes > Protopteridae > Protopterus > Protopterus annectens. The sequence continues at coordinate 829,147,999 of NC_056734.1, forward strand.
AAATGAATGTCAATATGCTAATGTAAGCCAAATACTGAGTGAGCAAATTGTTGTAATTAAGGATATGATTTTTTTGAGCTGTGTTGCAGAACCGGAATCACTTAGATATAGTAAGGCCTTGCTGAGTTTAATTCTGGTGGCTACCAAAAAAAGCAATTACTCGATAATGGAACGCAAAGTCTAAGCCAGCTTTACTAGAAGCAGTGAACATAGTAACAGAGATAAAAGAATTGGAAGTGGAATCTTTAGAAAAAGGTTGGAGCAAATTACATAAAAAAATAGGAATTGTGGGAAGAATACATACAGAATAGAATAATGTTTTGGAGGAAGAATGAGGTTTAAGGGAAAACAGGAATTGAATGAGCTATGTCGTGTTTGATGGACAATTACTATACATATGTGATGTACAATGTTTGCAACTGAAAATATGTCAACATGGTTTGTTTTCATTTATATAATTGTATGATTGTATCATAAGTAATAATTCAATATAGATGTTCGTTGTTTAAAAAACATATACTAATGCAAGCCTTTGCATGTGCAAATTATGAACTCAAACATGACAGCATAATTCAGAAATGTATAAAATTACCACAATGAGTGACAGCAGTCAGTTATTGCAAACACTATCATTTTTCTGTGTACAGGTACATCTCTCACTCTAACATGCTAGTAGCATCTGTTTTACCTGGATAGTGTGTTTAAGTTGCTGCCTTGGGAGCCAGTGTCTGTGAAGCTGCATGTCACCACCTCCTGTGTTACAGAAAGGAGGCTGAAATAACATCACCTCCATGACCAAGACACAACTAATTTCAACCACAAAAACAGAGACATTATAGGGAGTTACTAGACTTCTGATGTTCTCATATGGAATCAAAACAGATGCAAGGACTGCCTATTATACTGAATATGAAGGTCTGTGTGGTATTAGCTATCCTTGCTATGAAGACCAGGCAGAATTTGACTTAGGCTATGTTAGGAGTTTCACAGGTGTCAGCCTCCCAAATCATATTCCAGTTCTTTGACATGATGGTGCAGCACGTAGAGGAGCATATTGGGTTTCCAAAGATAGCAGATAACAGAACCACCACTATACCAGCATTCTATGACAAAGCCCATTTCCCTGAGGTACTGGGGGCTATCGACTGTACCTATATCTCTATCTCTCTATCTCTATTAAGGCCCTGGATGCTCCACATGGTATCTGGTATATCAATCACAAGACCTTCCACTCCATCAACTGCCAGTGCACATTGTATTATATACAATGTGTCTGTGCATAATCCAGACAGTTCTCGTGATTCCCACATTTGTCACACATGTGACCTATAGCAGACATTCATAATGCAGTGACTTTCTGCAAGTAACATGATAGGTGTACACCTTCAGTGATCTACTTAGCATGTGCAAATGTTGACAACTCTAGAGGCCATAATATTTCAATCACATGAACACAGGTAGCAGACAATTCATAATAGTGTCCACTGCTGTGCATTGCAGGTGATACGGGATACAACCTGTAGCTGTGGCAGATGACCTCCATCTGTAATTCCCAGGTCATGGGAGAGATGTAGTATTGCACTTCATTGTTGTAAAACAAGTAACATCATGGAATGTGCTCAGACTGCTAAAAGCCCACTTCAATTTCCTGCATAAATGTGGTTGTACACTGCAGAACGAGTTATGCTCTACAGACCTGCAACAAAATATCTGTGGACTGCACGATACTTCCTAACATGATGCTATGAAAACTGTTACTACATGGGGACACCATAGCACTGCCTAAGATATCTGTGGCAGCAGTGGAATAGGAACCATGTGAGGCATCCAAGGAGGAACTATCAGCAGTCTGCCTTCATGCAAGGAAGACATTGGAGCAATACATCATGACACTGGCACATATGAAGTACCTGGTCCACATCTATGAGCCATTTATTTATTTATTTTATTTATTTTACATTTGTTGACCGGGATAGTCCGACTGGATACATGTCCATTTTCAGCGGAGGCCCAGGGAGAAAAGCTTCACACAAATACTTTAATATCTACAATACTTTATAACAGACAGTTTATAGAATACATGAGACACACTGTAAAAGCACATTTTTATCAGTTATTTACACTATACATGGTAGGACAATATATAGAAGATAAAATTATGTAATAGCCATAACTATAGTAATAGAGTATAAAACTGATGCAATGTATTACAGTTCATTCAGTGATTACTATGTGCAACAAACATTATATCACACATGCAGGCCAGATGAGTGGAAAGAATGCAGTTATTGTTTTTTGCACAAGTATGTTGAAGCACATTGTCAGTAGAAAGCAGCACTACTATAGGTGGAAGAGTCATGGGTTGTGGATGTGTGAACCATGCAAGTGAGTAAAAGGTTGGAGAACTAAGGGATCAAATCATCCAGGGATATAGATGAGCTTCCTTGGTTGTAACACTGGCTAGATGCACCATCTGAACCATTAGTTTCAGGACTGGAGCCATCCAGTCCAAGGGATAGTGTACCATGCCAGGTACATATGCATTTGACAAATAAAACAAACAACAAGTAGATGAATTGCTGCAGCACAAAACGAAACAACCAAGCCAATGAAAAAAAACATTTATTTCTCTAGCGCCTCGGCCACAGTAAGCCTTCAAGGAGTACCCCATCATACACAAAAAGCAGTTTAAATAGTAACAGTTAATTTAACCATACAACAATAAAACAATAAAACAATCAACCAATTACTTAATAAAATTCAATCAAATAACACTTCTCCAGCAGCAGTCTGTATTCAGACCTTTAGGTAACAAAGTGCTATATTTCAAGATAAAAATTGTTTCTTTCTTTAAAAGTAACTTTTCAACAATGGTAACATCAAGTTCATCAACAGCTACCTGTTGCAAAATAGTAGCTTGAAGACTATCACTCTGGCCACCATGATGTACACAAAAATGTTGAGCTAAAGGCTCTCTAACTTACTAATTCTAATATCTCTTAAATGTTCAAGTAACCTAACCTTAAACATTCTCTTAGTTTGCCCAATGTAAAACTTGTTACATCCACATTTGATTGCATAAACAACCCTATGTGTTCTACAATTATATATCCCATTAGGAATAAAACTAATATTATTAATATAAGGAAAACATTTTTTTATAAAAAGGCAACCATTACACTTCCCACATGAAAACATACCTACATTAGCTATTTGATAATATATTTTCAACCCAGGTCTAACGAATTTAGTATGTACAACCATATCTTTGATGTTTCTACCTCTTTTATACGAAAACACTAGCTTATTTGTCATTAGGTTGTCCAATTCACCAAAATTCTTTAAAAATCCCCAAAAATGTGATATACAATTTTTGATACTGTTACTACAAACGTTATAACCAGAATATGCATTTGACATCTACAACCACATGAATGTGGCACAGTAGATGATAATCAAGGTAGAGCTACAGCAGCCATGATGGCACTGAACTATGGGAGTCTGATTGTCTTGCCCGGTGGGATATACCACGACAGAGCTGGGAGAAAGTCCAGCACATCCCTAGAAGCATCCATGGCCTGGAGGCAGAGGCAACCATGTGTGTTGTGAACAGTGAAGCCATCTCCAGAATGGTGAATGCCAACAGTGTCTGCCTGGCATGTGATCCTGCAATAAGCTTACATCTCCTAGCATGACCATGGTGACTGGTTCCTCACATCTGAATGGCTGTACCAGTGGGTGAGACCTGGATCACCACTACCCTCACTAGATGTGTCTGCTCCAGAGCCCAGTGCACAGTATCACTCTGTATGCATTTCAGAATATCCTGCAGTCCTGCTCCCAAGGTGGCCACTTACACATGCTGACCGTGTTAAATAGATGCTACTCCAAGCATCTTAGAATGAGCAATGTACCTTTACACAGAAAAATGTTGATGTTTGCGATAGCTAATTGTTGTCACTCACAGTGGTTGCAGGACTTCATCCAGTACTCTCTGTACACATCATCACTGACATGGTCTGGATCAATGAACTGAGCATCTGCTGATTGATGCCAAGGATAATAACCATGTCAGGTAACATCCTAAAGTAATGGCAGTGACAGCCAACTAAAAAACCTACAACACTTCTCCCTATGTTGTGTGCACATACCTTGGAGGTAATGCACCCCTCTGATGTCATCTGTGGAGGTGACACCTATGTAGAACTGGAGGGGCTGCCATGGACAGGATTACCTTTGGTTTACATAGGTAATGCCAGAGGACCAACCTGACTTTCCAAAGTGTTTACATAGGTAATGCCAGAGGACCAACCTGACTTTCCAAAGTCACCTCATCTATGGATGATGTGAGTGTGTCCCCCACTGTTAACATTGTTGACAGTGCCACTGTGTTTTCAATCTGTGCCATCTGTGCCATGTGCATGGTGTGCCTGGTGCCATCATTGTCATCCTTTGGTGACCCACTGACATCAGATATGTGCTGGCCTTTTGTGTTGGATCATCTTTAACTGGAGCATTTGAATGCACAGAGACAGCATAAATTTAGCAATGCTGGATTGTATTTGTGACTCCCACCGCCAAGTGGCATGTACTTTGCTGCTTGCCAATCTTATACATAGACTATGGCCATGTATATACCTTGTTGTTCAAGTTGTCTCTGCTGCAGCGCTGATGTCCCTGAATGACATAAATGTATATGGGTTTGGTGACTAACCATATACATATTCAGGTCAACATCCTACAAGACAGGTATGTGACAGTACTCACTTGGGGCTTTCTCTAGAGACACTCAGATAGTTGTCACCAGCCTTGTTCCCACATCTAAATCATTATCAGGTGTGACATCCCTTCTCTGGGCCAATGATCAAGAGTCTCATTCCTCAGCACTGACACCAGTGAGGAATGTTCACTGTGCAAAAAATATATACACACACATTATTTTCAGATGCAGCCCTCTGTGCCAAGAATAATTTCCCTTGAAAGCACACTGAGAATGCAAAATACAGTCCTGTGGCTGAGCTTCCTCTCCAGGACCCAAATGTGACTCCCCACTAACTACTATAAAGCTGAGTCCTTAGCTGGGCATTCCACGTCATGTCTTCCACCACCCTCTCTGTGAAATCAGTGCTCTAAGTCTCCCTGTTCAAAGTAGCTGTCACATACACTCTGTTTGAGATTTGATTTTCACACACACATACACACACACACACACACACACACACACACACACACACACACACACACACACACACACACACATACACACACACCTGGGAAAGGCTGGCACAGCTTACCCACTCTCCCACCTCCGCCCAGACTATAAGGTAGATTTGCTGCCACCAAAACATTCAAAGCAAGCTACTTTAAGGCTCTTACCAGGGTACTCAATTACACTTATTAAAATTAACACTTATACAACTGGTAGTGTTTGACTAAGCAGCAAGACTTTCAGGAATGTGGAGCCACAATGCCACTAAATAAATGCAAGTACTATCAAAGGTTAAATATTTTCTAAAAGATCAGCCACAATGAAAGGTATAGATATAATTAATAATAAATAATAAAAAGGAAAACATGAAATACTGAATATTTATTTACAATAAACACAAGAGTTTTAGTCACAGGAAATATAAAAAACAACACAGATGGAAAGACTCAGACAGATACAGAAAAACAAGCAACATTTAGCTAATCTCACTATATTTTTTAACTGACTGAAGAATTACTGTTCCCTAGTTCCTTACTAAAGCAAGGCAGATAAAAGTGGATGAGTGTCTTGTCAGGTCCAAAAACAAAGTGCACTCCTCACATCTCTCACTAGTATTCAAATACAATTTAAGTTCTGGCTACAGAATGACATCACATCTGATTACCTGACTGTGGTTCCCACACTACCCTCTCACTAGAAATTAAGCCAGGATCTGACACTGATGTGTCATAATACATACATAAAACTTTAGCTAATGTTTATGATTGTATCTGGAAACTGTAAAACAATTCCAACACTTTTCTACCTTTCCTGCAGAAACTAACAAGCCATTCCCTGACACCCCAGGATAGCAATTAGTTCACCACTAAGGACAATAGAGCAGGATCCCAGCCAAGGCTTTTCACAGACATTACGTCTCTGGCTGCATACAGACCTGTGAAATTAAATTTTTATGGCCTAAACCAAATCATTTAATTTCATGCTATTTTTCTTAAGGTTAGCTGGGCTGAGCTTAACCCCTTCCCTTCCAGTAACCTCTGTTAAAGTATATACATTTCATCAGTTACAACAATACAGTCTGACATACATGTCTATTTCTTTTCTTTCCAGCAGGACCCATTATTGATACATTGTTGGCACAAGCAAATTTATGAATACATTTTTAACACAAGCATCTGTACAAATCAGTTTGATATTCAAATGACATATAATTTTTTACAAAACTCCAGCTAGCTATGCTGGCATATGTTACACATGCATTGCCCTACTCACCCTGGCACAGCTGGCACTACCTCACATCATCACACCAGGTATGACTGTTCTCTCACTTGCCATGCTGAGGGATACTAGAAATTCCTCCATCTGTGTGAGATACCTTTGTATTGGTGGTCCATACCAAGTGGTAAGCCTGTCACTGGCAATTTTCTGTGCCTTGGTCCTGGCATTCAATAAAATGTCAGTGATTCTGTACCACCAATGTTATATTGCCCTGTTTTGGTCATCAGCTACAGTGGTGTCATTCATCCCTGGATCAGAAAGCCTTGACACCTTTACTTTTCTAAAATATGCATGCCTTGAGTGTATGTGTATAGCCTGTAATAGTACCTCTGTCTCCTGAATGATGAACTTCTCCAGCAACTGCCATTTCTACATTCCAATAATAGCCTATGTATGCCAGTGGGTTACACTTGTAGATCAGTGAATATGCTTTTATGACAATCCATGCCAGCCAACAAATGCCTACAAAGTGACACCAGCATCCTCAATGTATCCACAGCCTTGTGCACTGCTAAAAGGTAGCTGCTCTAATACCATAATCCATATTATGGCAGCTGTGGGCATGTGAGTCATGACTGCTGCTCCTTACATATGTGCTGATAGCATAGTCTGTCTCTAGTGTGTTGGGGACCCAGCATCTTCTGTCACATGTCAGACTGTCCATGTGCATATGACACAGTCTATCAGCATTTTCATAGCAAGATTGTGACTTGACCTGCCTGTGTCACCTATGCCCTATCATGTTGAGGCCACCCTATAGGACTGCAATCTGTCCCACCATTTCCCTGCTCCCTGTTTGTGTGAATCCCATTGCAGGACTGCAACCTTTCTTGCTATTTCCCATTGCCCTTTCTGGTTGAATCCCCACACAGGATTGCTTTCTGTGCTGCCAGTTCCTTTTGCCCTGTTAGTATGAAACCCCCCTTAGTGCTGCAGCCTGTCCTGTCTGTTCCTTTTGCCTATTGGGTTGAGCCCCATCAACTGTCAGTTCCCTGCCTTAGCTACTGCAATGTTACCACAATCACTTCACAACTGTGTGATAGAGTCTGTTGCAGCCACGCACGCTTCAGTGATGACAGCAATCCCGAGGTCCATTACCAGTTATCATCACAGCTATCAATTTCTTCATATGACAGTGCCACTCTGATATTCATTTAATATTGATTATTTGTGTTGCTCACTATATCAAAGTCTCCTACAAAATGCCAACTGCATATTTGATCATGTTAAAGCAGGGCTTATAGCACAGCTACTATGCTAATATTGTGAGTTAGTGGAATCCTTTCTTTCTTTATTTGCTTTTGTATATATTTCCCATTTGTTGTCCAGGCCAGTCTGATAGAGATAAAAATATTCCCTCTGAAGACAAGGCATGGAGACAAACACTCCACAATACAACAAGTAATGCCAAGCGTATACAACTAATTTTTGTTAGAACAACTAATTTTTGTTAGAAAACAATCATGCTCATTTTTAAAACATTTTTGTGTAGCATATATACATACTTACAAATGGTTATATGCTGTTATAAAGTAAGAAGGTATGTAGGCTAACTTAAGAGGATACAGAGGTATAAAAAGTGGATGTTGCAAAAATATGTTAATATTGATAGAGAAGTATGTAGGAAGTAGGAATGGAAAGGACTAAAAAAGAAAGAAAGAATAAAGTGAGGAGATTTTAGCAGGATACAGTGATGCAAAAAGTGAAAGCTGCAAAATATATTCAGAAATGATAGAGTAGTATACATCAGGTAAAATGGAGGATCAAAGAATTAAGTGACGAGAAATAATAGTTAGGTAAGAGTTATTATACTGTCACTTTTTTGCATAATGTCAGCAACAGATTCATTTAGCTGGTAGAGGTTAAGGTCAGCCATTTATGCACAAATTATTCCACATAGCTGTTAAGATGCCTGTTTAACTTTGTTTGAAATGATTTTTTTTTCTGATGTTATACCTTAATGTATGCAGTACTGCCACCTCAGCATTAAGATAGCTAGCTGCTGGAGGCCTAGTCTGGTCACAATCATTTCCCTCCTGCTGATGTGACCAGTGTGGTCATGTGCCTTGAACTGAATGGGTTTTATCATGAGCTTCCCAGACCACACTGAAAGCATATGTGATAATTGTAGCTCCTGAGCTAAAATGTTAGAAGGAGCAGTTTCTGGGGATGGTACACCAGAACACTGTTGTATAAGAAGACTGGGAAAGGAAATATGGCCACTCAGAAAGCCTTGGTTCTGATACTATTAGAATTTCAGCATCTATTTCGGGATTCTCATGCAAACACAGGAGAAATGTGCCATGAGGATGGACTCTGACTGTGATGATTGAATTCATTCATAAATGCATTATATCTCAGACCTGATAGCAAAATACATGCACACAGGAGCCAGCATTGGATGCATCTATTCTGTTTGATAACATGGTAGCGACTGCTGAAGTAAGGACCATGTGACTCCCAGCATGATTAGCTTTATGGGTATTGAAACAAAAGTGGTACTTAATACATTACATCCTTAACCTTAAGCTATGAAGTCTACACAGAAAATACATATAGTGTTAACTACACTATGCAATACCACAATATGGTGTATAGCTGGATAAGGTACATAAAAATAATTAAAAATATCTATATTAAATGCTCCATTAAGATGCATACGATATACATCAATATTCAAATTCACTGTAATTCTACTGGCCTCACTTCTTGCAGTTTACAAATAGGCTTCAGTTTCACACAATAAATCATGCATACATCTAATATAGTAGTCAGTATCTAATACAACCACCCTCCCAGCATTATCTGCCTTCTTGATCACAATACCCTGATTATGTATTAAAGAATGTAAAGCTGATCTTTCTGAACAATTTAAATTATTAGAAAAATTTAATTTTTTACCGTCTTAAAAATAATTCATAAATGTCATTTTCACAAGTTGTTTGAAAAGCTTGCTATCAATCGATCATTAGTGGGGACAAATATACTTTTTTAAATTCCTTAATAATTATGTCAGCTGCTGTACATAACTGTGTATATGTGTATTATGTAAATATGATGCAATATCACAGCCTGTTGCATGACTGAAAACTGTGAAACGTATTTCCTGTGACAATACAGATGATATCAGCTGGATATGACAACCCTGTGTTTGCAAAGGTCAAACATTCCTCTTATGCTGTGCTGATGATGTCATAAGAAGACAGAAACATGCATGTCCACAGCTAGAGGGGGTTGGCTTTAATGGCCTGAAATTGTCCATAAATAGACTTAAAATGAAAGTAAAAGTCAAGGACATTCAGAATTGCCATTTAGCTGAAACACCTGAAATCCTTAAAGGGTGATTTGCATATATCCCACGAGGCCTCTGATGCAAGAGGTTTAAGGTATCACACAGTTAGAAGTCTAGCTTTGCTAGATTTTTCTTTTTGTGTTTTTTAACCAATTGGTTATCTGTGTGACCTTTTTACTCTTTGTTTTAGTTTACAACATATAAACGTATCGTCCTAAATGTGGTTAAAAGAGATCACAAAACCTGAAACAAAAGTTATGTTATAGAGAACAGAACAAGTATATAAATATAAGATGTAGTTTTCCATGTACAAACTGTTAATCTTGTAAGACTAATACTAGTAACAACAAGAGGAGTAGCAAGAACAGTAAGTAATACTAATATTATTAGCTGAAGCAGCAGTAGTGGCAGTGAGATGGTACTAGAAGTAGGATTACTTTTAGTAATAGCAGCACAGCAGTAACAGTTGTATGATATGAGGAGTAAGAGTACCAACAACAGTTGTATTAATAATATTAGAACTAGAAGTAGTAGTATGTTACCAGAATTAAGGCTAACTGACAACAGTAGTACTAGCACTAGGACCTAAAATTTGAAACAGCATTCTTGTCTTCATCTTTGTCTTCATCTGCAAACAATAAAATAAGTCGTAATGATAGTAGTACTAATAATAACGGCAACATAAGAAGCAGTAGTGATAGTAGTAGGAGTAAATAGTAGCAGCTGTAATAATATAATATTCCATCAGCATTGTTACGTAACAAAGAACAATATCTGGTTCAGATTGCATTCATGATGCTTCCAAAGGTAGAAAACATTCAATGTGTAAAGGGTAGGTTTTTCATTGTCTCTAATTCATTATGAGAGGAGCACCTAATAATCCTAGTAATTTCAATTCTAGTAAAGTCTTGGAAAACCAAGGGAGGATGCTAAGGCCATATGTATAATGCTGGTACTGAGCCAAAGACTGTTTGCATGGGGTAGTGGAGTAATAGGAGGGGGATGAGCTAAGGGTAGCAGTAAAAACAGACATTAAGTGTGACACGTCCAGAAGGAAATCAACACAATTCTATTCAGATTCAGCTTTTGAACAGAACCGGTAAGCTTCTAACAGCATAGCGATAACAGACCTTAGGCTCTGGCATGGAATACATGAGTTATGGACAGAATGAGGCATATGAATTTAGTAGTCAAAACGAGAATGTGAAAGGTATGAGCAGGTTATTGACATACAAGGTAAGCTGTTCTGGTGATGAAGAACATTCATTGCTGACCCATTTGAGATGGATGGAGTCCGATCAGTGACGTCACTAGGGGACAGTTGAAGAGTCTGATCCCAGATGCACCATTATGGATGAAAAATTAACATGAAAGGTAGCCTTGGAGGGAGACACTGTTTGCCTTCAGGATAAGAGACTCATTAGGCAGGGCAGAATGTTCCAGACACCACCAAAATGGTAAGGAGCACAAGGTTTCATTGGTTGAATATAAAACATTTAAGGGAAATTAAGTGAGAGTTACTAATAGTGTTAAACTCCCTCGCATTTAAACATGTCAGTTGTGATTATTACCCACCATTGGCAAGAAAACTTTACCAAAGGAATCCTTCTTCTGAAATCGTCTTGGACTTGGAGCCATTTTGTTGCAGAGACAGTCATTCAACAATAAACTTAGGGAAAGTATAACACAAACCTGTACCATCTTCATGGAAAACCTTTAACCCAGGAAGATAGGAATACGTAAAACTATTATACCTATAGGAAGAAACTCAAAGAACACCTGAAGGAAGCCTACAGTTGTAACTGTTTTCATGATTTTAACATCTGTTTTGCAGTTGTCAAATCAGCCAAATAAACTTGCTAAAATTACTATTTCACAATTTATATCTGTTATCACACAATTTCATCTGGTGGCAATATCATGCAGACAACAAACAGGGTTAAGGGATTTTTTTGCTACATTTGCCCAGCAGTTTGAATAATACTAGCTGTTAATTCCTCTGCCTCTTTTGCCGTACATTCACTTTGTTACTAATTGTATATTGCTCTGTAAACTTTCCTGGTTAACAATTATTATATAAACAAAAAATAAAGATATCTGTCAGTTAAATTACCCTTTTACTGGTCACATATCAGAAATTTGCTAAGCACATCAAATTTAAAACTTGTGGCAGCCTAGTTATGTATAAAAAAGTAAAGTTAAAGGAAAAAATACTAAAAAAGAAAAACAACATGAAGTAAGAAGTTAAGGCTGAACGAGAAGAGTGGAAGAGAGATGTGAGGAGCTCGGGCTGGAAAACAGGTGTCGGGTTCAGGGGCCTTTGGGTGGTAGAAGATGTAGGGTCTGCAGGAGAGTGGGGGGGAGCTTCAAGGAAGAATATTAGAGATATAGACAGTAGTGTACTTGCTAGCCAAGCAGCAAACAACAGAATTCAACTGTAGAGCTGTAGGCAACAAGAAGCCAGTTGTGGTGGAATGGGGAAAATGTAAGGGGGCAGAAATTCAGACAATAAGAGGAAGTAGACACAGGTTATTAGAGGACCACACATAAGTGCAGTGACACACAATAAGGTGAAGGGAGAAAGATGGACATGTCCCTTCACAAAAGGAAGGAGAAGGAGAAAGAAGCAAAAGTTTAAAGAACAGTTGCAGACAGCAGTTACAAAAAACAAGGGGGAGATAGAGCAATAGGTGTTTGTTCAAGAGCCATTAACACGGGGAAAGCAGGAGGGAAGTAAACAAGAAGGGACAAGCAATCAGATGTGAGGGACAGAAGAATGAAGACAGCCTTTAGGAAGGGTACAAGAGGGAAGGGAAATGGAATACATGCAAATCAAGGATACAGCCAACTATTAGAGACAGTGAAGGTGGGACTGGAGGTAGACTCGGAGGGGGAAGTTTTCCGATAGAAGCATTACTGCGATATTCCAGGAAGTAATGAAAATACAAATCAGTGTGGGAACAGAGGCAACAGTTTCAGTGCTGGGAGACTGAATCATTAAAATCATTAGCACTGTTAACAAGAATGAAAGGAGAGACCAGATTATAGTGAAAACAGTCGTGGGGCTTTGACAAAGTATACATCAATTTGTCCAAGGTGTTCACTAATGGGTATGGAAAAAAACATATTTTGGCACATGCAAATAACAATGACATATCATATGAGACAGCAGAGATGCAGCACAAAGAGTAGGAGGTGGCAGACAGATGTCAGGATGGGGGAGTTTGGATGGTTAGAGGCAGCACTCTCAGAAGCATTGCCTGTGCATGCAGTCAGGACACAGAGGAAAAAAACGATTAGAGAGTAGAATGATTAACACTGAACAAGGGATAAGGTCTTAGGACTGATATGAGAATCAGAGGAGAACTACCAGAAAGACTATGTCTATGCTAGAGATAAGTTCCTTCTTATCTCAAAAGGGACAACAGTGCTTAGGTGATAGGTTGGAGAGGTGCATCTCAAAGACTGAACTGGAATCTTTAAATTAAGATGGAAGGCGAATGGGAGTGTCACATAAGAAGATAGGACAATATATGTAAGCAGAAGACAGAATTTAAAAATGGATGTAGGACATAGGATAACAATAGACATGGGTAAGTTGGACTTTGGCCAGATAGTACTACTTTGTAAAGCAAAGAATCTGGGTAGGAAGATTTGAGAGAAAATGATGTAGGGGGCAGGTTGACATTGCTGGCATCATAGAAACATGGGCCAGTGAAAGAGTGAGGGCAATGAGGTGCCTGGGTATAGGTTAATCAGGAATGACAGAAGTGCATAAATGGGGGATCAGATGTGAGGTTAGACAGGAGGAAGAATGGAAAATCAAGTATGGGGAAAGAAAGTGGGCAAAGTTGTAATCTAGTTTACGTTTCCTGGCATTTATTGTAGAGGATGAAAGGTACACAATAGGGAGGAGGGGCAGATATTGGAGAGGAGAATAAAGTAGTGGGGCTAGAGGAAATGGGTAATTTCCATTGGAGACCTGAATCTGCCAGTAACACACCGAAAAAGTCTAAGCTCCAGGTAAAAAAAGTCAGCAGGACTTGAGTGAGGTCTTGGGTCTTATGGGATTCTGTTCAGTGGTGCAGAACAGTACCAAAAAGAGTTCTGCATGGGTCCCTAACCAAGCTGGAAGGTGTCATAGATACCCAGAAGAAAATGTCACTCCCCAACACTGCTCATTTCCCTATGTGGTGTAAAGTTAAAGACAGTGATAATGATGTAAGATTTATGAGGGTTATCTTATGTTGAGTTGGGAGTGCATCAAAGACCAGTTTGATGGCTGGAAGCAAATTGAGGAACTAAGCTATCAAAAAAGGCCAGTGATGTAACACTTAGAAAAGCCATGCTGTGAAGGAATAAAGGTAGAATGGGGAGATTACTAGGGAGATGCCAATATATAGACAATGGAGGTTCAGAGGGGACCAACTCCCCTTATAGATGAGAAAGTCCAAGGATCAGACAGGCTGCCTCACACAGCCCACAGATATCTAGCCAGAGATCTGATGGACCCTTTGTTACAGATCAAAGGCAGGTGCTATAGAACAAGATGGCAAGGAAGACTCTTAGAAACTGAAGAGACTGACCAAGTGAACAGAAAGTCAGCAGTTAAAGTTCAGTGCAAAAAAAAATGCAAAACGGTGTCCTTGAACCAAAACATCCCTATTGTAGAGTATGTCAGTGGGAGAGGATGAAATTGATGGTAAATGAACAGGAAAATGATCTGTGGGTGTTGATCACACCTGCAATAGATTACCAGCAGAATGTGAGAGGGCAGTGGTAGTAGCAAATAGAATGATGGTGTGTATCCTGGGGGTGGGACTCCTGAAACAAAAAGGTAATGCTTCTGTTTTAACAAGCCCTGGTTAGAACTCATCTTGAGTATGATTCGCAGTTTTGTGAGTTATACCTAGAAAGAAACATCAAGCTGATAGAAAGAGTCAAGAGAAAAACCAACAGAGATGTGCAAGGGATGGAAGAAACTTATAAGGCCAAATCTGGATGTTCTCTCACTAGACACCATAAAAGATGGCAGTGATATGATATGGGTGCACAAGATGTCCAGGAGGTGTGAAGAAATTACCCTATACAGGAAGGACAGCAGGAAGAGGGAGAATAGGAAGCAAAAGAGGTGAATAAAATAAAATAAATAAATAAAATAAACTTTTCCCTGGATGTGAAAAAATATGTCCTCACAAAGAAGACTGTTGCACCATAGAGTAGACTGCTAACATTCCAGAGGTCATGTGACAGGTAGAGAAAGGTTGCAGCAGAAGGCCAAGCAAGACAGGAGGTAGAACGTTAACTGCATTTAAAGGGTGAGCTTAAAAGACATATTATCTCTTTTTGCAATCACTCAAATTTAATGCAATAGAAGACCAGATAAACCAGTGATTACTGGCATAATAAAGAAAGCAAGCAAAGGAATCTGGTCACCTCCAGCATAATCAAGGGGTTGGAGCAATTATGATGAATGTCTGGTGCAGGCAGCATGAATCAGTACCTCCTAAGTTTGGTTGTGATACTAACACTGTAAGTTCAAAAGCCATGAGGACTCATCACCACAGAGATTACATTTCTAGTCGATGTTAAGCAGCAGACGCAATGCTTTTGGTAAGGATTTGTATCCCTTTTCATTTTACATGTACTACACCAAACCATTTCCAAATGCTGACATGAACTGCACATCAGGGATATCTTTGTTAACCACATAAGGTTATTAGGGACAAGTGTTACTGCTCCTGTGCACCAGTTTAAAATCAAACAAAGTGGAATTTTGATTCCATTTTACAACCAGTCTCTGAATTTATAGTTACAGCTATTAAATGGCCATTTTATAATTTGCACTGTATTTCAATTGGTACATGTTGTGATGGGTTTACTATCAAAATGACGAGTGCAGGTTAGACAAAAATGGGAATGTCAAACAACAGTTGAATGATTCCCATTTCATCTAACCTGCACTAGTGTGAGCTGCAGTTTCATGAATGCCACAGTGCATTCGCATACCTGTCATCGGCATTATGAATACAGATCACGGTACAGTGGGGATTGGTAAATTATCCTTTTCCCCACTGTAGTGTAATCCCAGAGCTGGAATATATTATTTTCAGGGGGTGTGGGGGGTGCAGGGGGACTTGCCCTCCCACAAAAATGGGCATTTCTGTGTAGTGCAGTACTTATGTACTGCTTACAAGTTCAACTTCTAGTGGTGTTGAATAATCTGCAGGGGAAGGCATATGTCGAACAATGTCAATTCTTCAAATTCGGCATTATATTCGACATAGTGCCTGTGTTCTTCTGCTGATTTTCAGAGATATGATTAGGGCAAATGACCGGATTTTATTCTGGTGTTCACGATTTTGATAATAAACTGTTGTGACAATGTGAGGTATTGCCAGCTATGCCAAGAGAAGTAGGGCAGTGCACATGTAACATATGCCAGCACAGCTAGCTGGAATTTTGTAAAGAATTATGTCATTTGTATATCAAACTGATTTGTACAGATGTTTGTGTTGAAAAATGTATTTGTAAAGTGCTTGTGTTAAAAATGTACCAACAGTGGGTCCTTACCATGGCCAGCCTTAGGCATAGGCAAACTAGGCGACCACCTAGGGCACCATACAGGCCAGCCACGTAAAGGGCACAATTTTAATTGTTACTTTTTTATTATGTGTTCAGGGGAGAGGGGCGAGTGACCAGTGGAGTAGCTAAGGGGGTGGATCACCCAGGGTGGGACTGTCACATTTACTCACTGTTTGAACAGTCCCATAGCATCACATCCTGTTCTTCCTGTCTGGTCATGCCAGTGCTTGCATGCAGATGTCCTGTTCTGCCTGCACAATTTTAAAATGCTGCCGAGATGGAACTTCTGTAATTGCTCTAGGTGCTGTTGAGATGGAATTACAATTGCTGCTTCACTTTAAGTAAGGAGTGTGTGTTTGCTGCCGAGATGGAATTGCTGCTTCATTTTCAAGTCTTTCACTGTGTGTCTGTATGTGTGTGTGTGCTGAGATGGAATCGCTGCTTTGTTTTCAAGCCTTTCATTGTAATTGCTGCTTCATTTCAAGTAAGGAGTGTGTGTTTGCTGCCCAGATGGAATTGCTGCTTCATTTTCAAGTCTTTCACTGTGTGTGTTTATGTGTGTGTGTGTGTGTGTGTGTGTGTGTGTGTGTGTGTATGCTTGAGTTAAGTATACCTGGTGGTTAGTGTTACTCAGGCTCAAACCCTGTACCTTGGGTACACGAAACAAGAGCCTGACTTCTCTAGCCATACCACCACTTGTGATGCAAGGAGTTGAGTCCATAGCTTTCAACTGTTCAGATTTTCACGTAATGTCTAAAATGTTTGGCTCATACGTTTGGTCTGTTCCTCTTAAAATTTATTGTTTTCTGGCAAATCAGTGAGAACCGATTTCATTAAATAATGATAGCCATTTGTTTCAGTCTTCCTATCTTTCAGGAAATGCATGGTAACACAAAGCATTTTATTCTAGCAACTTTCTAAGATTATAAAAGCAATGTTTAAAATGTGCCCCTGGTTTTGGGCCTTTGTCCCCCTCCCCAGTAAATTTTGGCTTTTTCCAGATTTCTTGTGCTGCAAAGTTGAGAGATATAGTTGAGTGTCAAGTTGATTTTACAAGGAGCTGAGTGCTGCAGGGGAAGAGAAGTTTATCGCTACTTAGGGCAAATTTGCTTGCATTGTTAGTAGCACAACAGGTAGTATACTTGCGTTTGATGCAGAAGGCTGTGGGTTCTATTCCCACAGTATGTAGATGGATTGCTGATATGTACTGTGTTGTATTTAAAGGGGTGGATGTCCTCCTTTGGAGGAGATACCTAGTAACTATGAACCTGTCAGTTTTCCATCCATTCCCTATTGCAATACTACTAGCTTATTTTTTTATGTAACATAGAAAGTTTATTCTTCAAGGGGAACAGGCACTTTGTAGATGAAACAATGAAATATGAAGTTGTTTGCTAGCAGCAACATCTTCATTAGTTATAGATCTCTTTAATGTGGAATTATTTAGATGGCTTTTACTTCTGCAGAGTTTGTGCATATTTACTGATAATGGCGGATTGTAATGACAGACATTTGAGTAGACTTTTATGATGAAAATGTTCTGAACTGGGCAGTTTTGTCATTATTGGTTCATACATTTTGTTTCATTGTTTATTAGAATGTTTAAAATTACAAATTTAAAACACATTCTAACAAGTGGTGCTGTATTATACAAGGAATATAATTTAATACATTCAGGAAGGTGAATCAAAGAATAAATACATGTATGCATGGCCCTAAAAATGTGTGCGAGGAGCCTATGGTTTGAAAACAGCTCAAAGGTAAACTTAATCCTCCACTGGCCAGATGCATTTTCTATGACTGTGGGTTTTCATGCCATTTCAATGAATGTGAGTGTTGCCATTTTAACAAATGTGAGTTTCAAGGGCAGAGAAGTTTACTGCTCATGCTAAGTCTGTTTTCATTGTGACACTGTATTGTCTGTTTAGCAAATGGCTATGCGTGCTGTTTTATTTCAATATCTATAATAATTGTAGAAGCAAATAAGAGAACAGTATGCACACTGATAAGATTGTAACAGTGTGTATGGTAACTGGTGCGAATTAGCCAAATAATGGAAGACTGGAATGACTGAGTAGGGGGCTGCTGCTTGGGGGGGGTAGGGGGTTGCTGCAGGAGAGGTTGCTCTGGGGAGCCAGTCTGTTACCCTGCCTAAGGCCCTATTTGACCATGATCTGGCACTGGTATTTAAAGTAGGAAATGCATTTGCAAAGGTAGTTGCAGTTTAACTAAATTACATGGTATCTTTTTTTCCTTTGCATTTAAATAATTTAAGGAAATGACTGGAGTGGCTTTCTTGGAGTGACCTACCTGTGGGTGTGGCTCAAGTAGGAGGGTGTGGCTCAAATAGGGGTGTTTCATGAGTATGGTGTGGGTGGAGCTTAAGGGACGCTGGAGCACTACTTCACCTAGTGTGCCATTTTGGTTAAGGCTGGCCCTGGTCCTGACTGTATTGTAACTGAATTAAATATATATGTTGATACAGGAAACTGGATGAGAAGAGGTCCAGCTGCAGCCAACTTTGAAAGTAGCTTGAAATTAAATTACTTGGCTTAGGCTATAAAGATTGTATCTTACAGTTCTCAATGTAGCCAGAAACAAAAAAGTCTGTACTAAGAAGCATTCTGTATTGTCTTTGGGATGAACTAATTGCTACTATGGAAGGATGCAGGTTTGAAATTGTTTTATGACTTTCAGAAGCTGCAACAGGTCTTAGCAAGCTCTATGTGCTAAATCCTGGTGGTTTCTAGCAATGAGTGTAGCATGGGAACCAGAAGTCAGATGACCAAATGTATGTGATGTCATTCCATAATCTAGGGCAAAAATTATGTTTAATACAAGATGAGATTGAAGTCTCATTGTAGTCTACTTTTGAAACCTGACAGAGAAGGACCCCCCTCACCTACTTCATCTTGCCTTGCTCTAGTAAGTGAACCAGGGAATAGTAATTCTTTAGATGAGTCAGGAAAATATAGTGAGATTAGTTAACTACTGTTTTTTCTGTATCTGTCTGAATCTATTTGTCTGTGTTATTTTAACATTTCCTGTGGTTGAAACTCTGTTTTTTGCTGTAAATAGATAATTAACATTTTCATGTTCTTTATTTACTATTAAATATATTTAAACTTTTCATTGTGTCTGGTCTTTTAGAGAATATTTTAATTTCTGAGAGTACTTATATATATTTGGTGACAGCTCTGACCACTCGTAAAAGCCTTGCTGTTAGTCAAACTACCATTTGTATTAATATTAATTTCACTCAATATAATTGGGTACCCTTGCAAGAGCCTTGGAGTAGCTGGCTTTGGACTGTCTGGGGGCAGTGGAATTACCCTGTAAAAAGAGTGCGTGTGTGTCAGCTGTTTGGAGTAGGGATATGAAGCACTGGTTTGACAGAGGGTGCTGGAGAACTTGGCTTGGACACTCGGCTGAGGTCTCAACTCTATATTTCTGCCAGTGGGGAGTCTTATTGGGGACCTGGAGGGAGATAAATAGAGAAATCCAGACACTGGACTGAGTGTGTTCCCTGTGTGCTCTTAAGGGAAATTGTGCTTTATGCAGAGAAGTGCATCTAGAAATACTTGGTGTATCCATTTTTGTTCCAAGTGAAAATCCCTACCAGTGCCAGTGGCAAGGATTCAGGCTCCTTGATTACTAACCCAGAGTGGGGGCATCACACACGTGTTGTGCCAAGCTATTTAAATCAGTCAAGTGAATTATCATGTTCTTTTGAACTTTGTGTTACCTCTGTATCTGAAATATCAACTATTAAGTATTTTAAAGGGTTTTTCATTTCAATTGGTTCCTAGTCTGTTAAGTGAATCAAGAGCTGCTGCATTTTTTTTGCTGTGTTTTTACTCACTTTTCAAACTTTGCAACTTTTGGTCCTAGCATTTGAGTCATCTAGAACTCGTATTGGTTTTTCTACTGGTGTGAGTTTAATTGCTGCAGTTTAGGGGAAGATAAAAAGATAAACACTACTCGTCAGCACTTTAGCTGTTTTCTTTGGTTCTTTCATTTTCTTTGCTTATATTACATTGATAAGTGGAGAACCCATATCTGTCTTATTCTAAGGGAACCCATATCTGTCTTATTCTAAGACTCCTGGAAGCTGCACTGTCACCAAGTTAAGAAAATAAAGTAGTATTTTGAATTTATTTTGCATCCACTAAAAAGGAAAACATTCATATACATGTGTACTTACCTATCTATTTATATCAGTCTTTGAGTGGTTTCTGTTATTTTTATGCGTCTTTTCTCTGAATTTGATGTTACAGCTATTAATTGAAATTGTTTTATAGTTTGTGCTGTATTTAAAATGTTTTTGTGCTGTTAAGTGAAATAGTCCACATTGCTGCATTTATTTGCTACGTTTTTAGTCACTTTTTAAAGTTGTAAAACCAAGTGTGTGAGTCATCGAGAGGTTGTAGTCATTATACTAATGGCAGGAGGATAATTGTTACAGTTTCTAGAAAGATAAACACTATTGCTTAGAGCTTCAGTTGTTTTTCAACAGTTCTTTCTTTCCATCTGTTTATTTTATATTGCTTGGAGTTCCATTTAGTGGAATGAGATTGAAGTGTGCTCTCCATAGATGCAGGCATTTTCAATTGTAACATTTTTCTAATATAACCAACTCACACAAATCCTATCAGTAAATAGGCTTTTACTACATACAGGTGCAGGAAAATGCACATAGCTGCATAGATTCGGAGCAGAGACCCCAGCAACTTAAAAGTAGTTCCTAGCAGCAACTAGCCAAACTATATTGCACAAATTAGCCCAGAGCTACTACAAATTAAGTTCAATACTACTGTTGTGCAAGGTTACCAAACTGTGTTTATCATTGTCACATTTAAACCCAAGTTACATATTGGCCAAAATAAACATTCATAGGTAGCTATACTACCCATCTCTTTACTGATAATTATCCCTGTAGACCACAAC
This sequence comes from Protopterus annectens, assembly GCF_019279795.1. Taxonomy (NCBI): domain Eukaryota; kingdom Metazoa; phylum Chordata; order Ceratodontiformes; family Protopteridae; genus Protopterus; species Protopterus annectens. The sequence continues at coordinate 829,169,310 of NC_056734.1, forward strand.
TCTTTATTTAAGCTCTGCAACTCTCTGTAAATCAAATCAAATTTTACTTCACAATGGACAAGACTACCGAGTCTTACAATTGTTGAACCTTGCCACTTCCCACCACAGAGTGTACTTCCTACCTCAAGGTCAAGGAGATGATTATGTATTATGGTTGGATGCAAAGCATGTGGTGTGTTAATGCAATGTTCACAGTCTATGTTTTTTTGTGAGAGTGAGGCCTCCATAACTCAGATATCTGCACATCTCACAAACAATGTTACTTGCTTTTAATAGGAGTTCATTACCTGTAAACATAAGGCATTTGCTAAACTACTTTTGGATACCTAATGCTATGAGGCTGGCAACAGAGGACAGACAAGAAGGCTGCCCCATCATCTAGATCTAAACATGTTATTGTCCAATTATATTTAGCACTGGTCAGACCAATAATAGAATACAAAGCTCCTTTTGGAAGGCACTAACCCTCTTTTCTTTGTCTTACAGACTCCTCAGAGAGGCATATAGTTTGACTTTGGAGCAATAAGAGACCTACTAGTTCAGGATCTCTTTGTACCTTCAAAAATCAAACAGTCCCAAAACTACCAGAACAAGGGATCGAAACATGCTCAGCAAATCAATAAAACAAGGTGGAGAGACAGATTCATTACTTAGCCTCTCCTGCACCTCTGGAATAGACTCCTCTTGCAGAAAAAGCAGTGTAGCACACTATCTTCCTTCAAATGGGACCTGCATAATTGGATGGGTTTTCATAACATCACTCAAGCCTGACTGGTCTAGCCCTCCTTGAGGGAGGAGTTGCAGTCTATGGAGGAAGCTGGCAAAGCATAATAGTCACAAGACTCAGTAGCTTTGACGTTACTATGATTCACACATTTCCTTATGCCTCACACATACATGAACCAAAGGACTTGTGTTATGTCTAAGGTTATCTGAAACAGTCGAGATAACCACTCTACATGCTTTAAATCTAAAAGCTTCAATCACTTAGAAAGTGGTAGTGAAGGAAGTAATATCCTTTGGAGTGGCATCCAGATGCATGTCTGCTTCTTGCAAATAGAAATCTTTACTAATGAAAGAGTTGTCTGTGTATCACCATGGCCAAAAGAGTAAGAGCATAGATAATAATAATAATAACAAAACTATATAAGTGCATATGATACCTAACATGGCCAAAAAAGGGAGTTCTGCAGCTGGTAGACATTTGCCATCTCAAGGTGTAAGATCTTGAGATCAAGTAAGTGAAAGAGCAGCAGCACCCTAAAAACAAAATCAATGACTTGGTATTCGCTGAATATAATGAAAGTCAATGGATTTCAGAGGCTTCTTGACAAGACAATGACTCTTATGAGGACAGACAGAGAGGCTGACCTATCATCTAGATCTAAACATGTTATTGTCGTGTTGTATTTAGCATAACTGTGATCACAAAAGATCAATATCACTTAAATGTGAACAGCTTTTGATGTTAAGAAACTTATTAAAAAACAAGTAGATTTCAAGGGGAAAGGCTGACCCCATACCTCATGTCATGAGTGCTGAACCCCTCCTTCCTCACCACTCAAAGAACCAACTCTGAGGCTGATGTAAATGGGGGAAAAGGAGAAATTCTCAGGATACTGTAATGTCTGCCTTCCACAGCAAACACCAGTAATCACACACCACTGAACGCACAAAAGAGAGCTGATTATCAATGCCTCAGACAAGAATCCTGACACCCATTTCAGGCTGCCATGATCATATTCTGCTTAGCTATTCAACTGAAAGTGCACACAATACTGAAGACAAACTTCTAGTAACATGAAGGTCACTGTAAGGGGGCATTTCTTTCTACCACAAGGTAGAGTAACACTGGAGTTTTTAATGGTAAGCATTACAAATACAGAAACAGATGGCAGATGTCTGCAAGGGGGTTGCATGTCAAAGCCCACCACAGGAAAAGAAGTTTCATAGGTGAATATTTCCTGAATGAAACTGTATTCAGGAAATCATTTTTTCAGCGTTTCATGTAATGATTTTAATTGTAGGTGTGTCATGTTCAAAGAAGTGTGACTCCAGGATTATTTTTGGTGGGATAATATACAGGAATTAGGCAAAAGGTCAGCACCTGCAATTTTCTAATGCTGAGACATTGCTAGAATGTTATCTTTAAGTCTTAACCTATATACTATCTATACCTGAAAGGAAATTTGGGTATAGCAGGCCTTTGATGAGACGGGTAAAGGATGGAGGCACAAAGCACAGTACATTAATAAATGCATTTTGTCAGGCACACAGCCAAATGGCATTGTTTGTTAAAAGCAAACTAGTTAGATCTTGGAGAAGATGAAGAAATATTTGGGTTGTGCTAAAATAATGTATAACTCTACTTTCATGATTTGCCAACCTTTAAGCTCATTTGTAAACTATAGTGAGTTATGTGGGCTATGCCCCACAATGAAACACTGTAAAGGTTATTAGGTTTATTGTACTTTGGAGAACTGCACTGTTCAGGGAGACGTGTCCATGAATGTTTGTCTAACTCTGCAACCGACAGGAGCTGCAGGAAAATACCAGCACCATGCTGTTCATTATCATGTGATTTATATATATATATATATATATATATATATATATATATATATATATATATATATATATTCAACAAAACGAAGTAGACTATGTGGATAAACAGGTGCTCTCACAACAAAGGAAAATATGAGAAAAAGTAAATGCAAAGAGCACTTAACCACGGCTAAATAAAACACTGATTTAATGAAATAAATACAAAGGTGAGCGCTTTCACAACCAAGCTGCTTCCTCAGACAATTCAAACTGAACAATTCAAGTATTTAAATACAGTCTCCATATGATGACATCACATCAATTCAGCATTTAAAGATACAACATAAAAATATACACATCTAAAATATACATAAATACAAAAGATCAGTAACTCATAAACAATCCATATTTGATCATAAAAATAATGAATATATGTTCATAAAAATCATACATTCATAAAAATTATTTCCATAAAAATAATATCATAAAATTCATACAACATCCTCTCATTTATGTAAAGGTCTATTGGCTAGAATGGGTTGGATGGATAACTTGTCATTAAGTCCTTTACACATATTCGCCCTCATTCTAATAATCCATTTGAGCTCACTGTTCTCAACCCTGTTCCTAATGGGCCACTGTCAAACATTAAATGGTACCATCTCTATAACCATAAATCTAAACTCATGTTCTATGCCCCTTGTCATGACATGTCATGCCAAAGCATTGGTGTCAGCATGTCTGGATATGTCATAAAGATGTTCCCTGATCCTATCCCGTAACCTGCGTGTAGTCATGCCTGTATAGAAAGAAAAACAGATCCAACAATAACCTAAATAGACAAGATTGGTGGAATTACAATCTGCTCTCAAGCGAAAACTCAGTTGTTTCCCTGTATCTGGATGATGGAATCCCCCTGAAGTATCAAGATATCTACAGAAGTTACATTCTTTACATGGTAGAGTACCACATCCAGACCCTGCAGTCTGGGTATCTCCCCATAGCATAATTTAGGGTCGCAGAGGATTCTCTTGAGAGATTTCTTATTTTTAAAAGCATAATGTGGAACATCACCAACCATTTGTCTTATTCTTTCATCAGCACAGAGAATATTCCAATTCTTAGAAAACACATTTTTCAATAGATTGATATTGCTAGAATAAGTCACTGGAATTCTCATATAATCATCCCTAGGATGAACTTCAGTGGCTACCCTTTTCATCCCAGAAAAATATGGTCTACCTAGACTTTTTCTCACATTGTGCATTTGTGCAATAGCCATGTTAACTTTTTCCTTAGAATAACCTCTCTCAATGAAGGATTTACCAAGGTTTACAAGTACTCCATCCAAGCTCTCATCATTAGCTGTTAACCTTGACACTCTCAGTGCTTGCCCTTTCATTATGTTCTTAAAGACATGCTGGGGATGCATGCTACTACATTCCAGGTAGGTATTTCTATAGCATTCCTTTCTATGTACTTCTGTAATAAAATTTCTTTGCTCAGATCTACGAACACATATATCTAAAAAATCAACTGATGTATGGGAGGTATTGGCTGTGAACTTCAAAAAC